>NC_087373.1:40189056-40494042 GCF_031761385.1 Necator americanus | reverse complement strand
ATTTAACAACTTCATTTCTGAGAATTATGTGCTCAGCAAAACTTTTATGGAATTTTTTTCTTCAAAATAACGAAAGCGCATCCCTCACGTAAGATTTGTGCCGGATTTGCAGAAAACCGCTCTGCTGCACTTTTGAGATGTGCTGCATTGTGATTACGAAGAACAAAAAAATGCTTCTCTTATTTCACATCGATGCATGAATTTTCATGACATGCGCATGCCGTGAAATCGTATCCTCCTTCGCTCATTCTTCCGACTTTTCACTTCGCACGGAAGCGCAGCTCGTCCGAGTTACAGTAACACTTTTTAGTAATTGTTCTCTGTCATCCGTGATTCCGTCATTTGAGTATAAATTCATTTGAGTATCACCGGACAAAGCCCCTTCGTTTCTGGATAAAATCAACATAGATGTTTTGAAGTAGATTAGTATATTGAAGATTCAAGATCATCTCCCCCATCAAACTCACTCACACGATCGTTTTCCAACCAGTTCTCCCAGCAATTATGCATTAATTTCTGTGAAGATGCGATTAGAGCGCAAAATATGTAAGGTTGTTCTAAGAACTTATTTGTTAATTCTAGTATTATCTAACTACGTCCTCAGAATCTAACGAGATGAGATTTCGCTATATGATGAATTTACGGACCTAATTTGGTATTGAGGAGGTGGAGGGCTTCTCATAAACAAGCTCCGATTTCTAAGAAACTAAAAGTTTTTTTTTGCACTTTCAAGCGGATGATTTGTGCTTATTTAGAAACCATACGGTGAATAATTATAATTAATGTAACTACAATTTACATGCTTCGTTTCGTTCCTTTCTTTCACTTTGGTCAACATGTTCTCATCATCTGAACATTTACGAAATTGAACAATATGTGGGAGTAATGTACTCATTAAGCTGACCTAGAATTGACTTAAACGGAGCGTAAATGTTATGGCTAACGCGTTCTACGCATCTACGCATCATCTGACGCATCTACGACGATGTGAGAAGTTTTTGTCCCTAGACGATTTGAGTCCATCCTGTTCGATCTTCCGCCAGAATTTTCACGACATCTGTTCACTCGTCGCTGTCCCATATTTTGCGAAACAGTAGGTCTCACCTGAACTACTCGTCAATGTCAAGTTCACCTGGACAAGGGGATCTGATGATCTCCCTGTAATGTGATCGAAAAAGTGAACAGTTCTCTGCGACTATTTTAGAGGGCGGGGGAAAGATGTTGGTGTTTTCCTTGCGTCATCCGCTGGTACATACCATATCCACCTCTGCGTAAAGTTCTTCGTTATGGGACATCATTGTCCAAAAGTAGCCGAACTGCCGCCTAAACACCTTCTTTCCCAAATGTACACTCGAGCTTCTCCATCGCCGGCGCTGTGCAAGTCTCCAATCCGCACACCCGGATAGGTAGACTTCGTTGGCGAAAGGATGATCACTTCGCTAAGGAGGTGAATTCAGGACAGGCCTCAGAGCGTCTTTTGCCGAATATCTCTCTCTCTGCTGTTGTTTCTCAGCATGTCGCTCAAATAACAAATCTAACAGCTACAAGTTCAGATGGTTGCCTGTTCACCCTGATTCCTGCTGACGGTCCCGGGGAGATTCACATCTGCTTACATTGATCAGAGTGAAGTCATAAACCGTGGGCTGCAGCCAATTTATAGAAATATCCATTGACAAGAATAAATGAACTTGGTTTGTAGGTTTTGTTCAATGTTTTCTTTGAATAGGTTTTCTTTTGAACGTTCTCTGTGAGGACACAAAAAACTGCATCAGATCTCGAGGCACAAATCTTCACATTTTCCTCGTCATTATGCCACATTGAACTTCTTCTTCATTCATCACAGTGTTGATTACGTCACTTAGGTCATCCCATCCTTGAGATTTCATGGAAGATGTGTGGTGTCTGTGACGCTTTGTTATGGTTTATTTGCTAAAAAAAAATCTTTTCTTCCACATTTTCTACACTGCTTATGTTTACCCATTAGAGAAGTACCCGTTGAACACTTTGGACTCTCAATTATTGTTCAACAGAGGAAATTTCTCCTGCATTTTTTAGTTAGTTTTTATATGAGTTAAATGCTACATTTTTGATACTTCTTCCTCATTTGGACCCTGTTTCTCTTTTTTTTTTTCTACGAGTTTTCTTTGTCCACCAATGGTTTTGTAATGAATGCGTAGTGGTGATCTATGGAATAATTCTGATCCTACTGTTTTCCGAGTATCCTCTGCAAAGAGAAATTGGAGAAGAACAACTCATTAGGTTGGTCTATGATGATCTGTTGAATATTATTCGGCTTAACTATATTCTAACGCTTTTTTTTGGCATTTATGAGTGCTACGAATACAACTAGTAATTTGCAAGAATTAGATTCGCAACGGGCAGCAATGAAGGACAAATGACCTTTTTTGCATTCCTCGCGAAGGCAATTCGCTCTTGCAACATATTTTGCAAATAAATCACCACAGTCTCCATTGTGTTTCTCGGGTATTTCTGATTTTGCTTGAATTGAATCATCTGACGTCTCTGTGGAATATACTCAAAAGATTCAGTAAAGGCGCACAAACCGATAAAATTGTTGAACCATGATGGCCACATTCAAAAGGATTGCATAGCTATCTTAAGGGCACCTTCAGAACATAATCGTAGACTTTGAAGACATCCTCAGGTTTGTTGGGTAGGTAGCCAGGCAGCAAATATTCTATTTGCATGACAAGTGAGCTTTAGATGGAGATTTCAGTTTTTGTCTCAGAAACACACCCATGCATTCTCTCCTTTTTCACATTCGGAACCAATTTGATGAAGAATCGAACAGGCTTAGCTGCCTTCACACCGTGAATCTTTCACCAAGGCGTATTTGTGGTCCCGAATGATATTTTTTCCACTTCTCAATTTTTACAGTAATCCTCTGCTTACTACAACCATGAAATTACCGAATAAAAGACGTTTTCATAAAATTGGTGAAATTTTAACAGAATCTATGCTAACAGAAAACAACTCATGACGCACACTTTATTTAGTGTTGTTTTTTTTTTATTTCTACTCGTTTCGCTCTGAATGCCGACTTTTTTTTCTAAATAAACAGAACTATAGGAAAGCTTCATTATTATAATTATTTGGATACTTGCTATTGAGTGATCTCTATGTGGGACCAAGGAGCGGGGTCCAAGATAGGGTATAGAAGGGAAGTCAACTTATTTTAAAAAAAATATCAGTTACTCTTTTTTGAATTGTTGTAAATTCTTATATCCTGGGTGTTTTCTTCTTTGAATAGGTGTTCGTTCTCTTCTGTGAACAGAATACACATTTGCCAGGGAAGAAAAAACCGTTTAAACTTTTCGAATAGTTGAGACAGAACGAATTAGTTTCATTTTCGGTTGGATTGAATGTCCTCACGGCGTTACTCGGGAAAGCTCGTTGTTTTTTTTTTTACTTTGCTATGCATAGTCCTGCAGTAACATTGAGGAAAATTTCCCGAAAGTGCAAAGGTTTTGAAAGGAGATAATTTTTGACAATTTCCTTTCGAATTGTTGTTAGTATTCTCGTGACATTTTTAATTTTTTCTGATGTCACACAGTGTTAAAGGTGATATGAGCCACACACGCTGAGATCTATGTTAGTCTCATTCGGACGTTTCTCCTGCTTCCCTTACACTTTTTTCCAGTATTTTTTTTATTCGAAGAATCTTTTAATTTGTTTTTCATTCAAGGAATCTTCTAATTTGTTTCATGGATAAAAATTTTTCTTCAATTGAATCTCTTCCTCTTCGTCTCTAAACTCTTGTGCGCGTGTGAGATTTTTCACGGGCTTCTTCTTTAGTCCTATAGATGCCATCGTGCAGGGATTCACATTTGTTCCTCGATCAAATATCCACAAACAAAATGGCTTCTCTGGTTTCAAGGTTATCGACTTCCCCTGCGCCTTTATTTATCTTTGTTGTTACGATACTTCACTACACACCATTCCGTGTGATATTTTTCTAATTCAATTCTTGAATGTCGTTGCAATTTTCGAGGTCTCGTCGCACTCGTTTTACCAAAGTGTATCGATTCTATTTCGATTTATTGATTGATTGAAGGTAAGATGCCGAACATAGATGAGACTCTGCTAGTTGGTGAAGCAGTATGTTTGCGAGAGGAACGCAACTATTCCATACCCAATGCGTTTGGCGGATGGTTCTTCTGCGATAACACAGAAGAAGACAGCATGTAAGGATAATTGATTGGTTCAAAAAAGGTGTAAATTTACTGATAGGATATGATGACGTCGTTTTAGTGAAGTACAAGTGCTAGCCGGTGTAATGTTCGTCTCCCTGATGGCGACAGCGGTCGTCGGTAACGCTGTGGTCATGTGGATTATTTTTAAGCATAAGGTTAGTTGGTTCAGGTTAAATTCACGGATCTCTGCGGATATATCATTTTCTATACTTGCCAACGCGATTTGAAAATATTTTTATTAGTCATCCAGTTTACCAAATCACAACTTTTTACACATCAACTATGAATGAAGCGTCAATTCTTGGATGTAAGGGCAATCAATCACAATTCATTGCGTAGGAATTAGTTTTACGTTAAGCATATATGTAGGTAGGGGTTGTTTGAAATTGTAACTGATATACTGACAATTCTTCAGGAGCTGAGTCTTAGGGTTGCTCTTTAATTATCACAAAATCTACATTTTAATAATCAATAAATCTGCACTTATATCAATATATCTACATTTAATCAGTCGAAATCGTAGGAGCAGTGCAGTCTTACGGAAATTGTCCAAGTGATGAAAACATTCGGTATTAATGAACTGAAATTATGCATTTAATGTTGAAGACAGTAATACGGTAGTGTACTTAATAATCACAATAGGGACAAGCAGACAAATCACCTAAGCCACTAGTTGTGGCGGATGCGTTGCAGTCGTACAAGTCAACATAAGTACGGGTTTCACAGTGTATCTAATAAAATAAGATGTGCAGTGGTTTTTCTGTTACAAATGAGTAAACGTTTAAACACAAAAGTGAACACATCTAATCAACGATCTGTAGATGGGTAAATCTTGTAGCATTTAAATTCACAACAAATTTTCTCTTAACAAAAGAATTATTTTCTTGTTTTCCTCCTATCTGATGTCATATACTTTTGGCTCAATATTCTCTCGTGTCCACCAGGGGTTCCGGGAAGTAGATTTAATCAACTTAGAAAAGAACTCGTGTTGAAGAAGCAAATATCAGTAGAATTCAAGAAAGTATTTTTGAGAACTTCTGTGCAGTTTTTTTTTTTACATATCGTAAAATTCTAAAGAGTTAACAATTCAATTAATAAGGTGTGTAAATATCTTTTTATTCGAAACAACTACCTGCAATAGTAATTTCAATTCTATGTTCCTATCAATTGCTTCTTGAAATTTTCATAAGAATTATAATTTCTCATTTTTTCTTTCAACAGCTTGCTTTGACATAGCACATTTCTTTTAAAAGAAACCGCAAGTTGATTATCTGTTAATTCTTGTGCTGCTTAGCGGTTTTTTATCCACTCTGTCCCTTAAATTCAGGTGATGCACCACGGCTTCAATTACTTTCTTTTCAACATGGCATTCGCTGATCTGCTGATAGCTGTTTTTAACGTCGGTACTACATGGACATTCAATCTCTACCATGATTGGTGGTAAGTGATTTATAATTAGTTATGTTAACTACCGTAATGAGAAGTGAGGACATTCATCTTTGAGAGGAAAAAAATCACACACTGGCCACTTTGAATGTACCCAGGATTAATTTATCACAAATTTCACTAAATCACTGAGGAGTTATAATCGTTTTTAATAATTTCCGATTGATTAGCGATCAACCTTCTTCTTTAGTACACCGAAGTGTTGGTACTTAACTCTCTGTATGATATGTATGGTCACAATGTATTATTAATACACTAATATACGTTTGGAAAATCTTATTTCGATTCGTACCGATATCGATTAATACACATGTTTTAGGTACGGTGATATATGCATTCTAACGTCATTCTTTGGTATCGCTCCAACCACAGTCTCAGTTTTCTCGATGATGGCGCTCAGTTGGGACAGGTACAGTAACACGTAGTATCACGGTCGACGAGCGGGCTACTGTAAACGTTTGGTTGAGAATAGAAAACAGAAATTGTCCTCAGGGAAAGCGTGTTTGACGCTAACTTTGGTGTGGTCGCAGTGACCCCGTTGATCTGTCCTATTCGGACCATAATACGATAGTTCAGATGCCAAGCGGTTGTGTGGCCATTACGAAAACGTCCGTTGTCACGACGTCGCTCGCTGATCGCTATTGTAATCATTTGGACAATTTCAACAGCAACGGCTTTGCCATTTGCATTCGCAGCGACGGTGGGTGTAGACTTTTTTCGAATCAACCGAACCAGTTGTTTTAATTTTTACTACATTCTTACAAAATGTATGAGTCAAGCGAACTAAATTTCCCAGAGACAACGTCGGAACTAATCGCGTATAATTGAAAAAATCGACTGGTGCATAATTTGATATGTTGGATTTCATGTTACTGCTTACTAGGAATGTGTTAATCACGATTCTACATGATATTATATAATAGAATATACGTGGTATACATATATACAAGACAGTATTGATTGAATTGATTGATTAATTGGTTGAAGGATGCAGTGCATAGAGATCTAAACTGAGAGGAAAATTTCTCAAAAATTCATGAAAAAATATCGGCTACGTACTTATTGTGCGTCTTGTGAGGGGACAACAGAGTTCCAAATAAAAATTGAAGCAAAAAAACAACCGTATGTGGAATTTTTGTAAGAATATGTTGTGCATTTTTCGCAGGAATAGAAAAAAGTCACGCAAATCAGTTGAAGGGGAATCAAAAATATTGGGGCTCAGCTGCCCGAATTATCCTTGACTCTCTGCACATACAGTACTTTTTATGCATAATCCCCGACCTATATATCACTCGCTTTTTTTTCTAGGTGAACGAAATATATCTCTACAATGTGGTATCCAAAAAAGCATCAATCCGCCATGCATGCTCAGCGCCGGCCCATCAAATGTAAGCGATCAAGTTATACTTAAAGTCATCACCCCACGAATCTGAAGAGATGCGAGTTTCAGGTGGGTTATGCCTATACGGGGTCATAGATTATGAGAAGAACGGTGATTCCATACATTCCTTCCTAATTGCCGTAAAAAACGGTCTGGAAGATGCGGCTTCGAGCGTTCCGGGGCGCTGTTTTCTACGACGAGTTCGATTGGAGCGCGCCAGCTTTGTGCACGCGCCGCATCTTTTGGGCTGCTTTTCACGGCAATTAGGAAGAAATGGACGAAATCACCCTCCTCCACATAATCTACGACCCCGTAAAGGCATACCCCACCTGAAACCCTCATCACCCCAGATTCGTGGGGTGATGCCTTTAAAGATTCCAGATATAGGACAAGTTCCACGTAGTTAGATGCTTGGTGAGAAAATAATTTCAGATTTGATCATCTTCTTTTTCTCATCCAGTACGCATTGCCGTTATTTGTGCTCTCGTTCACTTTTGCTAGGATCGCATGGGCGTTCAGGTACGGTTCCTTCGCTATTGATCGCTATTTATTTTTAAGGAAAACAATCAAACAATTACTCAAAACTCAAGACAGATTTTACAGATTTGTCGATTTTTTTTTGTTGCAGATCAACAGATGTCGCATCGGACAGCAATTCAAAAGGGACGAACCACACAAGAGCGAAGAGCAAGGCAATTGATCTTGTCGTATTTCCTATGGGATCGCAAAAATCAATAATTGATTTATAGGCAGTCAAAATGCTAGCGCTGATGGTGGTCACTTTCATGTTCTGCTGGTTACCGTACCATCTCTATCATACATTCGAGTTAAATGTGAGTTTAGAAGGGATTGAGGTGGCTTGTTGTTGCGTTAGATTGAAGCCTAACACTCTTTGTTTTACCATCGACGATTTCTCAGACTTTAATGGCATTTGAAAATCCAAATATTGGCAAATATATTTATCTTGGTATTTATTGGGTGGCAATGAGCAGCAGTGCCTACAATCCAATCATCTACTGTTTTGCAAACGAGAGGTGAGCCAAGGTTTACCGCGCACTTGTGACGGATAATAAGTTCAATCTTAAGCAGATTATTTTTTTGAAGGAGAAAAAATTGTGACTGTCCCGTTTCAGATTCCGCATTGGTTTTCGATACGTGTTTCGTTGGTTGCCCGTGATCAGTTGTAGTCGAGAAGACTACGAATACTCGCAATTATTCCCAGAAAAACTACGCAGTATGGCTATTAGCATGCAACTTGGAAAGTCGGCACGCGTGAAGGAACAAAAAAGCTTCCAAAACTCCTGTAATACTTCCGGTAAGTGAAACGTACGGCAGTTTAAATTTAGTGCTGAGAAGATTTTTTTTTTCTAATCCTTAATAAACGATCCGCATCCACCCTTCACGTTAATCAGTGTGCAAACTTTGCTCACTGTACGGTAGAGCACACCACTTGTACCAGAATGTACGAAATTTCTACTTTTGTACGCTTGTGTACGCGAACACTGTCCTGTATTATCCTCTGAAGCAGCTCATGGGACGAGGCGTTGTTTTCAAATCAGTTGTGTACACAAATTATATCCCCATGCGGAAATGTCGAGAAATATTGTAGCGTCCATTCAGTGTATACTACACAGCTTGCGACATTTTTGCGTACACACTACAGCCTAGTACAAAAATCATACATTAAAGATAGAAAATAAAAAGACTTTCGATTTTTTTGCCATTCTTTCAAAAAAAGCAGGACGCTTGCGATAAATTATCCTGGTAATCCGTTTTAGTGTACACGTTTCGTGCTATAACGCATAAGAAAACAAATTTTCCGTGCAGCGCAATCTAGTGTACGAGTCTTCTATTACGTAACTGTTTGTATACAAATATCAAGGAGTACCGTACAAGATTTATGTACGAGTTTGTCGCATCCAAAAGAAAAAGAACTATGTCTTCAATTTCCTACCTTTAAAAACTTAGGAAACGTGGCGTCATCTTGTTAATCTTCTCTCTACTGCACGAAAATCCTGGAGTACTCGTCTTTTCCTTTATTTATAGGTTAAGTATGCAAATTTTCAACTTTCCCTGCATCCTCCAGTATCATGCGAGAATATTGTGCGCTCACCTGCGTTCTACGTAGTGTCACACAATAATTTTCAGCTCTCACCCGACCGTGCAGCGTCGTCTCGGATCCCCGACGAATCCGCAGCACATGTTCCAGTCGTACGCAGCTCACTGGCGAGAACGATATTTAAATCATCAGCTTTTTTTGTCAAGTTCATCTGATTTTTAGTTACTGCATCCCAGACTACACTATGAACTACTGCTATGTATGATTCATACACTTACTTGCTTTTTCTTTTATTGATTAATATTGATTTTTCTGAATTGTTACAGCTTTCATACGGGTACGTTATGTGTTATTTATTTATGTTATACGTAAATTTCAGCTACTAATTTCCAATAAAAGTTTTTCTGAGTTAGTTGTCTAGTTTTCCGTCTATTTTATAATAGTTGAAGCGGTGTCGAAGAAGATAATCCAATGTTCTAATGATTGTGTTTGATCTATTCTAATCTAATGCTCGCGAATTGACATCGGATTTCCAAGGATGATTTTCTAAGGTGTTGTTGGATTAGTGGTAATAGCGGTTTGAATTTTTAAAAATATTTTCTGTACTGTAATCGCTGTGGAAACGAAGAGAGATTCAATCAAAAATTTGAAAAAAAAAATGGGAATTTGTGTTGTGCATGCGGGCGACCAAAGAGATGCTGTAAAAGAAAAGTTCCTCCTAAAACGCTGTGTACTCCTCGAAATTTAAAATTCCTAAAACAGACTTCCATCGCAAAATCAAACTGAATTCTTATGTTTACAACCAATAATGAGAAGAAAATAAGGCAAATGTGGACTTAATGAAATATGCACACAGTAGATTTTCTTGGTTGTGCCATTCTCTCAATTTCTAAGCACAGACATTTGGGACCTCTCATTTGATATTCTCCGATAGAGCTGTATACGACTCACAGGTAATAGATTGCATTACTCACTCATTAGTCCAAACATTAGAAATTAAAAATTGTGATTGGACATTAGTTAAATCAATTCAAACAATGACTCACTTTAATTGTGCGAATTAAGGTTTAAAGTGATTAAACCTGCTCCACTGGAAAAGATGTCGAAAGAGCACGAGAACAGAATTGAGACAAGACATTACAAAAAAAAAACATACGTAAAGTCTTTATTTTATATATAATACATAAACATAAATATAAACATAAAATAAAAATACAAAATATAAATAAAAAATACATGAAAAATATATATAATATTATATATGAACACAATAAAAGGTACCCGAAGAATATTATATATAAACAAAATAAATAAAAAGTCACTTAATGAATAGCAATTGAGCGCATGTTCCACGAACGGAAGAAATTCTTGGAGGCAAAGTCATGGAGTAGGCCTCTGCACAATGTAGTATTCCCTCTTTGAACGGAAACTGTTAGGTATGCAACGTTGTTGCATGGAACTCCCTAGAAAACGGTCAGGCCTCGTCCTGCTTCCAACACAAAGGACGAGCGCATAACGAATCCGCACGCGACGTGCCGAAAACCGCGCCATGCCCGCGGGCTGGCGTGGAGACGCGCGCGAGTACCGCCCGTCCGAAGAAGTCGGCGAAGAGGAAAGTTCAGTCCTCCCGTCGAGAGCCGGAAAGAGTGGGGAGGTACCCAAAGAAATGGCTGACACAGAGTAGCACGACGACCGCGTTGTGACCGATACACGAAGTTAATCCAGCAATGGCAACTGCCACAGATCGGTAGTCGGAGGTGTTTTTACAATGTTTCGGATCTCTCCATTGGTGGTAAAAAAAAAAACAAAATCTTGCTCACAACTACTTTCTCGAACAAGAACATTGGTGAGAATTGCTTACTACAGCTGTGTGCTTTCGCCAGTATTAATCCACAACAGATTGAAGGTCGCAGGCAACATATCCGGACCAAACTACGCCATCGTTCACTCGGATTTCAGCGACAAGTGGTGCTAGAGGGAATTTCTTTCGATCCCAATCTTAACGGAATGTGCACAGTCGCTTATGCAACCGCATAAAACTTCAAGCGGTTTTGACCCGACTATGTGAAACAAATTGTTCTCTGTTGTTCAACATGGGAACACCGTAACTCATAAGGAGAAACCATGGATGAAAGTGCATTTGTGCGCATGTATTTTGATTTTCCTGGAGGTTCGTGTTAAGTATAGAGTAAATAAACGAACACTCTGAATTTTTGTCTAGCATGTCGCTGCTAAGGCTGTGTCTGCGTTTGCAGACACACCACATGACGAAGACGTCAATCATTTTTCAAGATAGGATAATAAAATGCAGAGATACGTTTCGTGTTACATTTTGAAGCGCTGTCTGGAACGCACAAAAAAGACACGTAGAAAGAAAAATGTGTAAAGTTGCGACCCACCGGATGGAACGGACCAAGAAACACTAAAACCTTATCCGTTCACGCTATCCGCCAGTCTATGACTGCTACTTATTGGGCTCAACTGCTGTTGCGTTGCGTCATGTAGCCCACTTTCACCTTGTTTTCCCCTATTCAAACTTCATATGACAGTTGGCTTCCATTTTTTGGCTGCACCCTTGACATAAGTGGTCATAATCTCATCTATTCAGGTTATAAGCTTACAGTTTCCCTCGATTAGTAAAACAGGAACCTTCTTTTGTATGAACTCATGTTGTTTTAGAGGGTAAGGAAAGCTCTGCGACGCAGTGAAGTGGGCATAGCAAAGAAACTCGCAGTTTAACCAGACGCATGGAGGCAGGAACACCTGCAGGCCCGCGAGATCTGCAAGGGTATGGTGAGCCTCCCCAACCGCTGGGCTCCACTGCGCGGATCAAACACGTGGGCCGCACGACAAGCCAAAAGAACGTAATCGCGGACATCGATCAGTCACCCACATATCGACCGGTACGGAGCGCACCAAGCCGAACCTTGTGGTTCTACGCATCCTATGGTTGTGGTTCTACGCATCTTGTATTTCTGTGCTCGCACTGGAGAACCAATGCCAGCACAGAACCAGAAGATGAGTCCGAGAGTGGGAAAGATAGTGACATTGGTTGTCAAGTACACCTATTCCCAGTAGTCCGCAAGAATCGATTAGAAGGGGGTAGTGGACCGAGACCATAAAGTTAAGGCGAGGGGCACAAGTAGCACGTGGGGTATGGAGAGCCAGATTTAAAGAATAGATGAGGCAATTCCCGTTAACCAAGGAAAGACAAAATGGAAGGCTACGTCAATGGAAATTGGAAAAAAGAAAAGTATTTAGAGAGATTTCCCTTACAACCACGCTACTGAGAAAAATCGAACATTTCACTGTGCGGCCAGCAGGTGCGCTAGTTTCTGGATTTGCTTGACTCCTACGTCGTCGCTCCTGACATACCAAGTTGCTATCCATAAAATTAATGAGAATTTTAGTACGTTCCCAGATTGCTCACGATGTTGCCGATGAAAGGAATGGAATAGTGGAAAAGTATGGAATACGAGTACGAATGGGAATACTTATAGCGACCAAATTTTGTGTTCCACGATGCCTCTACGTTATTTCTATCCTAATACTAGACATCCCTATTTCCTCTGTATGGGAACTTTCTAAAGAAAGGAAACTTCACCATAGTCCAGGGTTGCTCACAACGAAAATTAATGCTTTATAGTGTTCTTTTCAAAGTATCATTCTTCTTAGTGCTGTCTTCTTCCAATATACAATCCAAGAAGATTTATTTGTGTCTAGTTCATGTATGTCGCTATAAGTTCTACCACTATCTAGGTTATGTAAGCGCTTGTGGTCAACCTCCATCGCCAAAAAAGTCAACCTGCGAGTCCAGCTATCCTCATTTCGACCAGTCATAATGTAAATGACAATGGGAGACTTGGGCGGCGCCGTGGACGGTGGAGGAAAAGTTTGATGAAGAGAAAGCTGTTTAAACGAATGTTAGTGCGCTTTTGGTCGATGGGATGCTATGACCGAGAAATTCACTCGGAAGTGGATATGGTAAGCAAGGGGATGACACGTGGAAAACATCAACATCCTGTCCGGCCTTCTGAAGCAGTCATAGAGAACCGTCTCGGCTTTTCTGGCCTCGTCATGAGCAGATCGTCTGCTCCTTTTGTCCTAATTATTTTGAGGATTTGAGGACAGACCCAAATTGGAAGAGGCAAATTAGGAGAGGGCAAAAGAAAGTTCTTGACGGAGGTGGTGAAGGAAGATCCGACGACTTAGAGGTTGACAGGCAGTTCAGTCAAGACGTAAAGGTCCGCCGATTATGGAAAAGCGACGGAACGATAGATTCTATGCGAGCTCTAGCTGAAGATCGAACAGAATAGCCTCGGATATGCTTAAGGACGACACAAGCCGTCGAAACTACGGATAGCCGCTTTACACAGCACCCACGCGTCGGCTAAGTCGAGTCAAAAGTAGGTCAAAGTCCATGTGTTATCGGTCCTATAATCTCCAGTGCCAATGTTATCGAAATTGGAGGAACAACACTAACTAATAAGGGACAGATTCGAAAATTAATGTCCTCGATTTTTTTCCGTTTCGTGTCTTGTGCACAAACACTTAGAGATTCGTAACGTGCTCTCACGACTTTTTTTTTCTCATATAAGTGATCTATAGACATTTTAGAATGGAGGAAGCACATTGATTCCCATCCTTTGATTAGCAATAGGGTCCTTGACGGAAATAAATCACAGTAAAACGCACAACATTAGGAGGTTTCAAATTTCTATTTTCATGGTATGATTCACACGACTTCATGTAATAAATCTCTTTATTTATTTTTTTATACTGATTTTGATCACGTGAAAATGCCTCACAATGATGCAATGCATGTATATCGTACAATGGGTGATCTGATCGATAGATGGATATCTGAATCGGGTGGAGTTCAGCGTTTACAAACAGTTCAGCGATCTCAGTAATGAGTCGCATCAACAACTTGAGAACAATGAACTGTTAGCAAAAGTCTGACCCGAAGTATTTCGATCAATATCGACTGGTATTGATTAGTAGATGTAAATGGAGCAGCATACACAAACGTTCAGCTTTGTTTATATTGAGAAACATGTTGAAGCAGAAACATACAGACACAATTACGATGCAATGACAGGAAGTCAGATCAAGCCCACCCCGATCGTTCGTTCAAAGCGTGACGTGTCGTACCATGAGCTATCGACTTATTGATTTCTCGACGTACTGAGGTGGAATGAAAACGACCTCTTTCTCCCAGGCTGAATGAGTACGAACGTCACGCTTGGAACGCTCACCTGAATTCGACCCTGTACTATTTGAGTGAGATGACCTGCAACGTGATCGAGCGCATCATCAATCAATCAATAAATCAATGGATGAGCGGCATATAACGTGGCATGAGCTTTGATAAGATTAATCTTGAGTTGACAAGCAAGAAATCGCCGGGAAATATCAGGAAAATGAGAGACAACATAAGATTAATGGAAACCAATCAATAACGAAAATAATCATAGTCTTAGTTGAAAAATATACGAAACATCATAGATTAACCCGTGCCGGTTTCACCGTTGTTGAACATTCGTGATGAAATAAACAACGAGAGTAAAAATGAAAGTATGATTACAGCAAAATCACTTTGACCTACAATGTAAAACGAATCATTCACTGATCGCACGGGATAGATCAAAATATGATTTGCAAGCTACTAACATCAAATCGATAACAAGAAGATCTTGGACTAATGGATGAACGCTAAGCTATATGTTGCCCATTAAGCATCGGTGTATTCCTGAAAATAAACGAATACATGAAAGTTATGAACGAAGCTATGCAAGAAATACCTAAAAATTGTTCTAAGCGGTCAATATCGATTCGATCGATCGATACAGACAAGCCACTACTGATCACCGAAGTAACATTCAAAACATTCAAAAAAGATGTCGACACCTCCTCAGAGGCAGTACATCATGAAATTGACGATGTTGAAATCTTCCCACGAAAAGATACGGTTAGGGGGTGTGTAGATCACGAATATGCAGTTGTCAGTTGTCCGGCGTGGAGGACCGGTCTCGTTGATCGAATTTTCCTACGAGGCATCCAAGAACGTGTCACACACGCGAGTGCAGGTGTAAGCGTCGCGTTAGCCACCGGTCAGATAACCAGAGTACCGCTTATGCTGTCTCTCTGGCGTTTATACTCGTGGCCTACACTCTATCTTTTCGTTCAAAGGTCTCAATGTCGCCAGTTTTGTTGAATGCTTTAGCGTGTCTCTAGTGCATGTAGTGAAATCGATCGATAATGCAAGAAAGCGTGTTCATGAAGTAGAATAGGTGTTTCTTGAATGGTTAGATTAAAGCCACACAAAGACCAGAACTCATCCCAAGGAAATCAATCATCTAAGCATTCCATTCATGGAAAAGAGGCCTTGGCCGTCCAGATGACAACACGACCTATTAACAAAAAATCAACGATGCTTACCGTATCCCGTCAGTGCAATCGCATTGTGTTTTGAGCGGTGTTCGTTCGCTTGCAGCACCGTAACCGTTATTATTTACAAGTTCATCAGCACACTGCTAAAGAAATGTATTAAACACGACAAACAGTTCTAAATTTAAAAAAAAAATTGAGAAAAATGATAGTATGCGGATAGTTGGTCATTTCCTCGAAAACACAGAAAGAAAAAGAAAACATGCAATTTCTGTGATTAACGAAAAGAAGTTAGAAAAATCACAACCAGCCATGCAATCACTCATGCTCTTGGTGGGTACAAGAAATCGGTCTAGGACTTGTTCTACTAGTTGTAACGGTATTTACAGTATCACAAATACATACGCACCGGCACGCTTAACATCAATTTTGCTGTCGAATCGCCGCTACCCTTTTTCGATCGTTGACTGTATGGTGACAATGACGATCCGTTGTTGTTATCCATCGAAATGGCTACCTGAAATGGGTTACAATACCATGCAACGCTGATCCGAGTACAATGCTCCAGCGAGCGAGCAGAATTTCATGCTTCGAAGCGTTAGACAGCATCACTTCTATAATACATTACACCAAGTTTACAGTAATTTTGAGTTAAACTACTCTCTAATAACGTGTCAGGAAGATAAAGATGCGAAAGAACGACTATGAGATGGGGAAAATAGAGCGCGAAAACTATAAACCTTAAACGCTCAATTCAGGAACACGCGTGATACTCGCGCCCCTACTATAAATTCTCAGTATCCAGTTCTCTTGTTGTGAAAGACTTTCCTTGCATCCAGAGAAAACACACACACAAAGAATGCTTATTGATCCCCGACGCGTGATCGAATCGTTCTGCTATAGTTTTATGGAAGATATGTCAACTATACATGTCGTCAACATGTCGGCACATACACAGACACCACAAAAATCGATCTTATCGATCCAGCGACTCACCCCAGGAGTTTGACCGTTTCGTGCTTGATAGTGCGACGCTATAGAGCGTGAACCTCGCCGTAATTCATGCTGACTTGTGTGTTGTAGTCGATATCGATCATAGAAAGTTTTCAGGACTGTATTTACCTGGAAAAAGTTATCGTAAGTAAAATAGGATCACAATTGACCCTCGGTACCTACCTCTTTATTGGTGAAACAATAAATGATCGTAATCATAAGACCTTGGTACATATATGTAAAAGAGGCGAGATACGTCCATATAGCAAAAATCTGCAAAGCGATCAATAAAATCAATAGTTCACGGTGGTTAACTTCGATTTGAAATCACCGTTATGTTATCTCGTGTTGGAGCGAACGGTATCGTTTGCATAATATTAGGTATACCAAGCAGTGGAATGAGCATTAAGGCAGCTTTAACGCTTTTCCTGAAAAATGGAAAATTTTTGGGGTTTTCACATAAACATCAAATTAATAACAAACTGTATGTGGACTTTAAAAAAGTGAATAAACAACAGATAAATAGTAGTCTTAGCACTCACTTCATTTTGTCAAGTTCACTTGTACTGTGACTTTCTCGAACTTTCGACCATAATACTCGAATTACGTTGCAAATGAAGAATAAATTTACCTGGAAAATAATTACTTCATAAAGTCATTGATATTTGATTAGTCTAACGTTCACTAATTATTTACACAGTTTACTAATTAAGGACTAATTATTTTAACAGCGTTGGTAATGACAAAATGGCATCGAAATCATGGGTAGAACAGGGATCGTTCATAGTGTCACGGATTCCATGCGACTCTTCTCACAACATCTGAAGAGCGAGTGCCGCGGACGCGACGAAGGTCCCACAGCTTTCCTCCGTTTCGCTCGCTTTTCGCTCCGCCCATTTTTGCTGCTATAAAAGGAGCCGTTCCGTGTTTCGAAATTCATTCTAACAACCTGACAAGCGACAGCCGGAACGGATTCGAGGAGCGGATGCGATCGATATCGAAAATCAGCGCCACTTTCGAGCAATAACATCTGCCAAACGGAGGAGGAGGAGCTGGCACGAGTAAGAGGTAACCGGCGTCCCTGAGGCCGTCCGGCGGAGTGGAGCGCAGGCTCCCGCGTCCAGGACTTCGCTGATACATCCGGAGATTTGCACTTGCCGGGCCCGTAGTGAGTGGCTGGTTAGGTCACGGCCCTTCTAGTATTGTAGTTGTGTATATATGCGTAGAGTGGGATGAAGACTGAGTACTTATTGCAGTGGAGTTCCCGGAAACACAAGAGGGTGACCAGGCAAACCGCACGTATGCGCTGCGCATACGTACGTGTATTGCCAAGGGCTCGAACACCCAGCCCGCAGTGCCCGCAGAGTGGCGGCCAGCGGTACCGCACAAGTGCCAGAGCCTAGTGTAAGCCCGGCATGGGGCCAGAGCAAGGGTAAAGTGCAGGGAAGTACGGCGGTAGCCCTAGGGCCTCCCAAGGTAGTGCCCAGCGCGGCAGGGAGTGAATCATCGAGGCCGGAAGCAAGCGTAGTGGCTACCATGACCACGTGCGGATGTACTCCAGCCCCAATTGTCCGCACACATCGCATTTCCCGGGGTGTTAGGGTCCTGATGCCAGTTTCTCGCGGGACCCACACATCAATGTGTCTGCGAAATTGGACCTGGGAAGGGGAATTTTCGCATTAGAAAGATTGTGTATTGTGGTTAGGGGCGTAAAATCATTTAAAGGGAAGGCCAAAAACATCTGTTCGACTCAGTGAAATTTTTCTTCGAGGCGATCCTTAATGCCTACCGGGCCCACATTGGTTCTCTAAAGCTGCGACTAAACTGAAATTTTAGGGGTCATTCATCATTAAATTTCTCAAGTTATATAACTTGTAATTTTATTTCAAAAAAGTTTATTTAAAGAAAACTACAACGATTTAAACTGATCAAGCACATGTGACCACTCACCACTAATTCTGCCATTCTTGGCCCGTCAAGTATCCAGAATTCCGGCTCCAGATAATACGAGCCTAGACATCGTTCCACCTAGAAATAATAAACATGGCCAGTAACAGATCGGAATCATTCGGAAGATCCGCATTAACAAACCTTGAAGTCTTTTTTAATCAACACAACGAACAACCATATTAATGTATGAATTCCGGGAATCCCTGAACAAACACAACAATCACAGCTATCGTCGCTGTAGAAAAAAATACTGGATCACAAAATCCTTACCGTATCCAGCTATCAAATATGGTGTTAGTCGTGGTTCCGAGTTAAAGACTGTGAGCACCAATTGATTATGCAAATAGAAACCCTCTAAGAACATCCATCCGAATGCTACCGTTTTGAAATACTCCAATAGATAATACATTGCTTCACAGACGAATGGCTGAAGAGGAGGAGGTAAATCTTAATTGAATAACCAACATGCTACTGGACGATTAAGCAGAACAAACCATAGTGTTGATGGTTTTCCCATCAGATGGACTTTGATGTGGACCATGATTTCCAGTGAATATTAGATCAATATAGAGAACAAGGCGAATGATGACCACCATTAAAATTGCAATCATTAAATGTAAATGTAGCATATTGCGGAAGACCCGCAACCGTCTGCAAAACAATTACTGACTCTATGAAAGGATTTCTGGAAGAACAAGCGAGACTTACCGGAAGTACGAGAATATAGCAATTGACACGATAAGGCTCACCAATGATAAGCCTAAGCCAACAAACTCGAGTTTTCGTGCGTTCTTCGCCACTTCCTGGGCGATCTGCAAACGAATCGATACGCATCAAATTTATAGTAAGAGTGTTGGGCTATGGCTTGACCTATGACCTATAAATGAGCAACGCTGACTTCATCGTATGCGCCAGTTCATATGTTTTAACATTTCGTGCCTAACTTCTTCCGGGAACTGTCCGTACGATGAGGTCAGGAGACGTCATAGCGACAAGCCACGCGGGAAACAAGGAAAACATGAAGAGCAATCGCCACGCAAGCCGTTCCATTCCAGCCCCAGATTATGCAAGGAAGCTTTCATTGCACATGCGGAAATTGATCGTTGCTGATCAGAAAGCTGGGCGGTCTTAGAGCGTTTAGTGTGAAAAGCGATCATGACAGAAAGAGTGTTAAAAAGTGATGCTTAAAATAGTTCTTAAAAAATGGGAGAAGCAAAAAGTACCCAGAAAATGGATTCAAAATTAAGTAAATGTTAAAGTAGAAGGTGAAAAGTGGAGTAGGAGATTGAGCGTAGAAGTTTAGCTTTATTGAAGGACAGCAGTACGGCTGACATTAGTAATTACTATATTTTTTTCCTTTTTTTTCTGGAAAGCCCTTTGATTGGTGGTCCAGTGGTCCGTAATTGCAAGTGCTGCCATTGGTCAGCACGGTGCCATGCTGCTGTCATCCAATAATCTATACACCGATTACCCTCAATTTCAGGAAAAATTGACTGGTGTTAGGAAATGATAAATGTGACGCTTCCCACTGCCTTCTTGCCATGTAAAAGAAAATTGTGGGCAGGGCATAGAGTTGACGGTCAATGTTTTTCTTGTTCTTTGCATTCCTTAAAAGCATCCCACGAATCTGAGGTGGTACGGATTTCAGGTGGAGAGTTCCTATACGAGGTGGTGGATTATGGAGAGGAGGGCGATTCCGCCCATTTCTTCCTAATTGCCGGAAAAAACGGCCTGGAAGATGCGGCGCATGCACAAGGCTGGCACACTCCAGTCGAACTCGTTGTAAAAAATAGCGCGCCGGAACGCTAGAAGCCGTATCTTCCGGGCCGTGTTTTACGGCAATTAGGAAGACATGGACGGAATCGCCTTTCTCTCCATAATCTACGATCCCTTATACCCATACTCCACCTGGAATCCGTACCACCTCAGATTCGTGAGGTGATGCTTTTAAGGCGTTTTTTGCTTTAATTTTTTTGACTATTACTCAAACGAGGTTGGATAGGTGAATAATTCATGTGAACAAATCTTGATCGATAACCGATCAATGAGTTTGTGGAACTGCAAGAAGGCAGTGTGACAAGCGTTATGCCCGTAGTTTTCAACATTACACATGTGCTAGTGTCTGACCCCGAGCGATTCGTTGTTGAGATTATTCATTATGTAGATCACTTCATCCGTGTAGCACATAGTGAAATTCGTCCAACCGTGATCTCTGGCAAAATCGTTCTCGGTGCGTCCTTGCCAATTTCCAGTCCAATGACATTTCTTCGTGATATTTCCTAAAGCGGGCCACACATCTCTCACATGCACATTTGCATTCGTGCAAGGGTCTCAGCCCTTAACACGTCGTTACGGAAAAGCGTAACGTAAAAAAAGCTTTGATTGAGGGAAAATGAAATTAATGCGAACATTCGATCCACTGGCAGTCTCAAAAAATCAACAAGGAAAAAAAAACTTGAGGTTATACTAAGTCGATAACTCGTACTGGATAAATTTTTGGGGGAATTTGTGACTGATCATTTCTACTCATTTCACCATATGAACAATTATTGAAACAGTAGGTCGGGTGGTGAGTACTGTGGGATGCAATTAAAGAGCTAGAATTTACCACCATTTTTTTTTGGTAGCGGTGGATATTGCTTATTCTACTTTTTTAGTACAGGAGTTTTTGTATAGGAGTCACCACTCTCTCCTTTTTTTTCGAAAAATCTTCAGACTTTTACCATTACGGTTATATTTAAAGAACAACACGCATGTTTGCTTGGTTGATCCGAGAAACAGCAAAATCATTCGGGAAAAATGTAAAGTTACGCTCAAATATGAAACCCTGTTTATGCTAGAGCTTGAGGATGATGCGCGGACGGAAGTCGCTCACGTTTCCATCACTCGTCTAATTTGAGATAGAAACTTGAAACTGGAAGTTTGAGATAGATTTCTATTTGTATCACCAATTTTATAACAAATATTTAGTTCCATTTCCTAAGTTCTTTCTTTCTTTCTTTGTTTTTTCTCGAGCCTCACCGCAAACCCATCCATCGCACAAAAATTGTTTGTTGAATCAGATTGAATAGCGAAAGATTGTCTTCTCAGCGATTCAGTGGAGAAATTGAAGGGTTTGGCAGAGTTAGACCAACCTATCGTGGGAAAAAAGGTCAAACACATATTTTTTAAAAAGTCACATTAGAAACGTTGATTTGGAAATCGATCGATTGCTGGGCAAAATTCTAGTTCATTAGATGTGTTTGGAAGAAAAAAACTCTCATTTAATCACTCTATCACAACTAATAGACCTGATCTGTGAGCCATCAGATCCTCACATTCTTTAACGTTCAACATTGGTTACAGAGCTATGTACGAGAGACTGCCAGAGGGTTGTTAATAGCTGGAGTATAAACTCCCAGTGATATCTGACTTTCTCTACATTTGTGAACAGAAAATAAATTTCACGACACAGAAGGCTCTGTTACGTGTAAAGTTAATCGTTAACAGTGGACAAATGAACATAACATTGAGACGATACGAAAAGAGAGTGGAAAAACAGAGATGAATGGCTAGAACAAAAGAGAAGCGACATGCGCGAGCATTGTGTGAAAGCGACAAGCAGCGACATGCGATGAGTGCGATACGTGTGAACGATGATTTCGGCTGATCATTGCAGTGTTGACGAGTGACAATGTGTGCAGGTGAGTGAGGCGAACGCACAAAAGCGGGGGCGGCGGGGCGGACGTGTAGCAGTTGGCAGCCGCGCGGTGTGGTGCTTCACTTATAAGGACTAAACTGAGACGGATTCATTGAGGCGTACTTTCACGTTTTCGAAGTCCATCCTAAAGCAGACGGTGAAATTCGTCCATCCCCACGGATTCTCGTACACGCCTTCGTGCTTGCCAGCCCAACGACCAAATCGGTCGCACGTTTTTACTATCTGACCTGAAACCGCTATCGAGAAAACTCGTACAGACATTCGCGTGCGGAGTTCTGCCGCATTTCACATCCAAAAATCCAATTTCCAATTTCACATCCAAAAATCGTCACAGGTTCTTTGCATCTGAATGAATCGAATGGCAGAACACTACATGCGATCAACGACAAACTAATAGTGGGTTAGAAAAAGAAATCCCGAAAAAAAAATGGAAAAGGTTATTAATAAGTTTTTTTTGTTTCTGTTCCTCCCAAAAACCGCAATGTAGACATGCCAAGCAGAAAAAGAATAACCTTAATAAAAATAATCTCCCCGTAAGACATGTAGCTTCAGCTATTTTGTCCGGCAAATCAATACCAATCAATAACATTTCAAAAGCTACACGTCTTTTTTCAGCTATATCTTGCAGGACAACATTTAACACCTAACGATCTTAAACGGAATTACACAACTACGTATATGAGAACTTAACGGATTAAACAAAAAATTAATCAAACTAGAAGAATCGATATCCGCTAAGAGTGAAGTAACGTGAACCGACATTTACGAAGACATAGAACATGTGACAACTAAAAATAGAAACAGTTATTAACGATTTGGATGGATAATATAAAAAATGATATTGATGATCTATCATTTATTTATTTTTGTTGTCTTATTTACAGTAACTCACGTGACGGATCCAGTCCTTTAAGGGGTGGACATGGCAACACTATGCTAGTGTTTGCTGGGGTTGGTGGCCAACATAGTACTGTATCATAGGTGGCATTGCACCACAAACTGCCGTCAGCTAAAACGTTCGAATTTTACGCCTAACGTTTTTTTTCCAGCGGAATAAAATTGCAGGAAATATAATGCAAAAAGCAAAAAGATACTGACAAAAAAATACGAAAAAAAGAACGTACTGGGTTCGGGAACAGGTGGGATACCTTGATCCCGTAACATTTGAAAACAGACCTGAAATCAATCATGCTTTGACGCATTATCGGCTAGTCAACACACGTTTTCATATTCTATATTAATCTTTTTTAATTTTTTTTTCATTTTAAGTCATTTTATCCTTATATTATTTTTACTTCATTTTCACATTTCTGACAACTTTTTTTCGGGAGTGGTTATCTGTTGACACATGAAAATTAGCGCCACCATCCTAAGTGAAGAAGAAAAAACTACGCCAAAATGGCGAATGGATACGCTCCTTGTTTGAGAGACATTAAATTATGAAGAGTTAAGCAAAAATTTTGTGATCTACCGTCTCTACATCACATTCATTCAAATATCTCACAAATTAGAGGAAAAAAAATCCGGTAATTTATCATCTCTTTCTTCCAGACTACATATTTCCCAGGAAAGAAACCATAAACTATGTACAACAAAAGTGGTGAGGAACAATCCAAAAAGATTCTCTAAAACACATAAAAATATTTATGATATTGGAATATGTCATGTATAATTATATAAAAATATAGGAAAATAGTAGAAGCTATTCGCACCTATTTGCAAAACCTACAAAATCTTTTAAAAATCAAAAAATAACACGCACATCCATCGTTATAGCGACGTTCCCGTTAGGCAGCGTATAGTTCCATGGGACGCGTGGTGCGTCCATTGTGAGCCTAAAAAGAGAGAAAATTTGATACGGATTTTTACCAAAAAAATTTCTACATATTATAGGATCATAGGTAACTCAAAAATCAGAGATCAACAAGAGAATTTTTCTTGGCACGGAGACAAAGGTGAAATGAAATGTTTTGTCCTCAAAAACAACATATATAATAAAAACAACACCCTAACGTATGAGATGGGGGAACAAACACCGATTATGAATAGGTCAGAGTCCGGATTGAGATTTCAGGAGTGCACACAAGTGGTGAGGTGACGCAGAATCATAATGAAATGAATGAAATTTTAAAAAATTGAATAGATGAAACTTAAAAAAACGAATGAATAATATAGCGTGACCGTATTTGAATATCAAATGTGGTAAATCGACAGTTATTTTTAGTTCGAACTTGAACAACTGTGATAGGTTGGTTACCTGTAAAATTGTCAAAAAAGGAGAGCAGAGAACTTTTAGTAGAGAAAGTTCTTAAAATTCCCAAAATCTGTGCTCAAAATAAACGAAAAACAGCGAGGAGAACACTTTTACACGCTTGGTTTTGTTCATTAACAGAAAAAAAATGGAAAAAAATAAGTGTTTATTTCTGCGAGAACCATTTATTGCGATTAGTTTCCTGTGTGTTGTTAGCTCTTGGGGTTTATCCAAAGAAAAGAAAAAAATAAATAAATTGATAAATTCGTTATTTCCACCTCTATGTTTTTGAGTTAGCTTTTATACGCTTGGTTTTATACACTAACCAAAAAAAAGAAAAAAAAAAGAAATATATAGGGTGCTTATTTGCTTATTTCTGCGAGAACCACCTATTTCGATTAGTTTCCTGTTTGCTGTTAGCTCTCGGGAACTATCAAAAAAAATCGCTTCCTTGTTTTTCTCTAGAAAACTTTGGTGGCAATTTTAAGATCCGAGGCATAAAAAACGAGAAAGAAAAGACGAGAAGAGAAGAGAGAATAAAATTTGTACGAGGGGAAGAGAAAATCCCAGAATATCCATCAAAATGGCTTCAGCTGCAAGGTTTTTTGGGGCTTCTATGCGCATCGCTAACAATGTCAACATTCGCTTAACAAAGACACAAGAAGAATGGACGAAGTCCCTGCATGAAAACATAGCAACTCCAAAAAAAATTGCCGGATCAAATCCAAATAATTCGACTACTCATTTGAATTTTCGATCACGGTATATAAAGGGTACTGAATTTTTTCCCATTTCAGGGAAACAATCTCTTCAGCTCTTTCAACGTTGACGTTTAAAAAAAATTAAGGACTTCTGTAGAATTTATCTGCATTATAATGGAAAAATTAAAAAAAAATAATGTTTGCCGAAATAGCGAAAAAAGAGTAATAATATGTAGTAATAATGCTAATAAAAAATTGTTAGTAGTATGATAATTATAGTAATTAAAGTAGCAATGATAATTACGATGACAATAATAGCAATAATATTTCAATAAGAAGTTTAAAAAAAATGAAGGCAAGAAGACGGAGCAAATAACTGAAATTTGGTTCAATATGGGGAGAAAAGTTGCAATCTCTACGCCAAGATTCAAGGAAAGTGGAACATTCGCACTTCTGGAAGAAATCCGTGCGTTTTTCACATTGTTTTCTTAAAACAGGAGGAAAAAAGTGATGGCTAAGAGCGAGCGTGGATGAGATTCCGTTAAGCGATCCACTTACTCACACCAGGATTCCGCCTTCGGGATAAGAGCAAGAGTCAAGTCGAGACGAGTCCCGTGAGGTGAGCTGAGCTGATGACTAATAATCTTGTAATTAAGCAGAATCGTAGATATCTAATGAATATAAGCCTATGAATAGAGATTATTAGCGCCTCATAAAGTTACATTTCTTTAAAAATCAAAGCAAAAAGAGCGGAATCATATCCTCTAAATGAGGAAAATGTTATAATGACACGACTCTTGGAAATGTATGGGAATTTCACCTGCTCAGTGCGTTGATGTGAGAATTTTTTCGTGCTAGGAATTAAAATATCATCTGTTTCTATGCACTTTCACAACATTTAATGGTAGATTTAACTGCAGTAAGTCAGGAAGAAGGGGACAAACGTAGATATATGGTGAAGTTTTTTTTTATCCAAGGCGACTTGGAAAGTTCTCAAAGGAAATTGCATAGCAGTCCTCTTCAATGAAAAACAAAGCTCTGGATGTGAAAAAGAAGATTGATATCCAATGCGAAAAGTGGTCAAGTATAATGGTGAAATTTTCACAGAACTGCAGAAAATTTCAAACGAATCCTTATAGATGATCCAGAGAAAATCCAATATGTCTGTGATGTTCATGACAACAGACAAGAATGGCAGCTTATCACAATTTTGTCTACTCGTGTAAATATAGGGTATTTCAGAAGGACTCTCTCAGAATAAATTGGTTGAAATCAGTCAGTGCAAAAAAAGTGAGAAGTGAGACTTTCCGGAATACTTTCTAATGGAATCGGAAAAAATTCGGAATAAATTTATCAAAGGGAAGAATTTTATTCAGATTCGAACAAAAAGAAACTAAGAAAAGAAGGAATTAATGTGGGGAGCCACTTTGCATGTCCAAAGAAAGTCCTGACAACTCTTTATATGTAGAATTTAAAAATCCTGCCAATGTTCGCGGTTTAAGTTGTACATGAGGGGAATGCTTTGAAAATATTCCCAGGTGAAAATGACACAAAGTACACCCCTTGGAAAATTATTTTTAAAATGAGAAGAAATATGTAGTACTTATGTACCTGAACCTAGAAATATTTGTTTTAAAAAACTAGAGATTACGTAATGTAAATAGAGAAAAAGTCTCGAACAGATCTTCTCCGAAACACTCCTGCTTCCGAATCTGATCATTGAAAAATGTTTGGGAAGCCAGAACCCTCTGAAAAGACATTACGGGGTGAAACTCTCGTACGTTACTTCAGCAGGAGTGGTGATCAAAGAAAATATCCCATTGCCTGATGTTAGGAAATATGGTAAAAAAGACAAATTTAAAATTGGCATGTTTAGGCGCCTTATGAAAATAGTAATTTAAAGCACATATGTATCTAAAACTAAAAATTTTCGTCGAAGGCGATGTCGTTTCAGATATGTACGTATCTTAGCCATAAATAACTGACATAAATAATAAAAAGTTTGACTTCCAAAATGCGGAAAAAAAGAAAAACAAAGATGGTTCAAAGACTAATCAGGGTTTACTGTAAAGCCTAACTAGACAGCTCAGCAATGTGGCAATTAATTACAAACAGAAGAGATCCCTGGGGATCAGCTTCTGCGCGGGAGAAAAGTTGTTTCTGATAGAGAAATAACGATTTGAAGTTGGAAATCTGATAGGGTGAAAGGACTGAAAATAATTATAAAAAAATATAAAAATAAAAAAAAATGGAAAAAAAACCGTGAAAATTCGCTGTATTCGAAAATTCGAGTTGTATCGGACTAGTACAAAAAGATATTTAATCAACCATTTTGAGTCATTCATTCAAATCATTTAGCTTTACCGTTTTTTGCCAAATATTTTTCTGCTCTGAGAAGGAAATTTGTGGAAAAGCACAAAGTATAACAGAACAAAAATTTTCACCCAAGGAAAAAAGAGTTACACTAGCAAATTCGTTAAAAAATGAAATTAAAAATAAAAAATGAAAAGTTAAAAAAAATTAGCGAAGTCGCTGAAAAATGTTTTCGAAAAAAAAAATTCCTAAAACTAAAAACAACTGTAAAATTACAGTTTGTAAGGCGGAAAATAGAGTTACTCATATATTCGAATAAAAAGTTAGTTAAAATTGAAATAGTAATGAATAATAGAAAAATATCTGCAAGTTTCTATTAAAGCACAGGGGATTCTTAAGAATTTCCAACATTCCGGATTTTCTGCGAGCGTCTCCACGTACCATAAATACAATAAAATAAGCGTGTGAATTAGTTAATGTGCATTACGAATAACCCCGAGTGTTCTGCGTTTTTGCTTCATCGAATCTTCCCCACAACTCTTTCGGGAAGAATTGAGTTACGCCGCCATACACAATGATTGCTTTTCGCTATGCCATAGCGACGAAAAGCAGCAACTAACAAATAAACAATTAAGCGTTCTCATTCGCAAAGCATTTCGGATTTCGTCAAGAAATCCAGAGTGGAAGTGGCTGGCCAAAGAGGATTCTGAGAAGAAAATATAGGAGCAATAGCAAAGTATGATAGTTTTGTGGAAGAGCCCGACGCAATCACACAAGTCCGTAAATAGATCCGTAAATACCTCCGATACAAGAAAAAGGCCTCGGTTGACACTATGATAACAATAGGCGCTTAATTGCTGTGGTTCTGTTTGAGAATGTCGGAGATGATTGTGATGCATGTTTGCTTTTGCATGTAGAAAACACAAATTTATTAGAAGAAATGTGTTTACGAAGGAGGCGTGGCTGAACGGTGTGTTCGTCGTAAACAAAGTGTCTTCTAATTAGCACTAAGTGATGGTTAATTAACGTTGATGGAAGGTGGATTTCAAGAAGTTTCCAGAAAAACGGATATGGATCTCTGTAACCGCATCTAACCAGTAAAACACATTAGCAGCAGAACACAATAAAAAAAGTTAGTTTTTTTTTGTTTTCTAACAAAACAACGTAAATAAGCTAGTAAAAATAACGTAACGACAGCTCAAATAACACACGTTTGGAGAATCAGGAGATTTTTCTCAAATAAAGTCTTCTAATCGTAATTTCAAAATAAAAAAAACGTGGTCTTCTCGGAGAGAGAGAACAATTTTCTTGGTAAAAACGTATTTCTTGGTAAAGAAGTTGATTATAAACCAGAAAAAGCAGATTTTAAAAGTGTTTATGCGTTGTGAAGCAAGAAAACACTAGTTGAACCAAAATTACGATATAAGAAGTGATATGGCGTAAGTGACAAAATCATTCTGTGTCAAATGTCGCTGGGAGAGGTTGTTACTGTTTCTAATAAAATTTCTCTAAGGAGTGATGTTTTTAGATTTTCCTCTTATATTCTCCGTCGACTAAAATTTTGAAATTCTATTTTAAATATATTCAGTGGAGTATGTAGGTTTTTTTCGATCTTTTCTTTTCTTGGCTTTTTTTTTTCGATGGTCTCGTTTGTGAGAAAAACGATCCGTTGGTGAACATCCATATTCTCTCGCCTTCCTAACGTCATATCCAATCTCTCCTGCCTCCACCACCTCTAGGGTTAAGGACAGAGAAGACTCCAGAGTATTTGCATAATGTTATGTAAAATAGTTAATGTAGCGTGAACAAGCGAATCCTGAACTTACTGTAAATATCTTTACAGGAGCTGAATTTCTTAAAGAAAGCACGAAAATTAAGTGGAAAAATCACTAAGTCCAGAAATAAATAAATAAATCCTAAATGTGATGTTATTAAACACTTTCGAGTAAAGTATCACAAAATTAAGAAATTCTAAAATTTTTGCCGTTTTAAAACTTTCAAATAAAAGAAATGGCTCTCGCTCGGCGGTGAGCGATGACCGTGATGGGTTACGATAAGTTGGATGGAAATACGTAGTGCAATATTAAATGCACAAGGAAGTAGCAAAAATCGTTACCAGTAATCATTCCGGAAATTGATCATTGAAACTAAGAGCTGTAGGGTACAAAATAAAATCCCTTAAGTAACATAAATAAAGAGTCCGGCCTCAGGAGTAAAGAAAAAACCTTTGGAGTGATGACTTTCGCACAAAATTTGCAGAGTTACGCAAAGCGCTACCATAGCTTGTCAATCCTTGCGCGATCCCATAAAAATACTAGTATAATATAATATAAACATACAAAAAAATATATCTATTATTATAACTGAAAACGAAAAGGTAACAGGAGGGTAACGGCAAAAATTAATCACAATGGTGTTTGAAATATGGAACAAATATGCCTTTTTACTAGTAATGTTCAGAAGTTGTTGTTTATATGCTGTTTACAAGTTTACCAATGTAGAAATTTCACAGCTTCCAGAACACCTATGTGCAACTTGGGAATTTCCTGATCCTGAAAAACTAAACTACTATCTCAGCAGAAAGTCTTCATTCAATTAAAAGTCCAGAAAAATGATCTACGTAGCGTATACGAGATGGAAAGATATGAATATCGTTCCGACTTCTTATTACGCCCCTTAAAAAGCTTGCAGTAAATTACCACGTAAAAAGAGTACAGTAGTCCGAAGCGTCGGCGTCTGACTGGATGTAAATGGGTGTAGTTAAAATAACACATTTGGTTAGTTATGGTTAGCAAAGCTATAAAATATATTTAGCACAAGTTCTCGGCTAGTTTTTTTTCCATACATACACATCGACTCATTCCGTCTATGCGAACGGAAATTGGCTGGAAATGTGTTCGAAGGGGAGAGATGATTGGCGGCGGCGTAGTCGAGCGGATTAGGACGTCTTCAAACCAAAAATTACTCGAAAACAATAATCAACACATACATGTGAAGAGATTGTGAGCGAGTTCCCTTCCTCACATGACCGGAAAATCCGTAATATCTGGAAAAAGATGGCACAAATGGAATGGGGAGCAGCGAAATCGTGTCGTGATCGTGCCGCGATCCCGTCGGCAACAACGATGCGACGACGCAGCGCGTGTCTTCAAAACCAGCCTAATCACCCGGTTCTGATTCAATTTGCTTAATGTTGTCGAAATTTTCAAAAACTTCGTCTCGGCAATTCAAGATTTGATTTCAGTGCGAATTCGATCCTTTTCCGCTTCAGAGAACTTCATAGGGCAAAAAAACGCACAGCTGTTGCATGAAACTCGTCCTCTTCAGCATAAAAATGCTGGTGAAAATATATCGTACTTGACAGTTCCAAGAAAAAAATGTTGACGCAAAATTCATCCGTCTTTTGGTGGGTCGATGATCAAAAAAACAGAAATATCCACGGAAATTGTACACGGTAAAACCAATGCTATACAATAAACGAAAGATCATCACATTTTTCATAGTTTTCACAAGATATTTAATCAACCAATTCAGAACCATTTAAATTTATGATTTCTCCGCCGAATATTTCTTCTGCTCTAAAAAGAAAATTTCTGGAAAATCACAAAATATAAGAGAACAGAAATTTCCACACCAGAAAAAAGGAGTTAAATTAGCGAATTCGCTGAAACATCACATTTTTCTTATTTTTCAAAAGATATTTAATAAATCAATTCAGAACTATTCGGATCGAATTGGAATAAACGGGAGATCACCACATTTTTCTGGAAGCAGACTGAGGAAAATACGTTGGAAAATCAAACCCGTGATTACTTTGTGTTGAAAGTAGGTCACATTTTTTTCAGATTTTAAAGACGAGCGGACGTGAGATACAGATATGCGAGGTGCATAATCTCTTCTTAAACTGTTGTTAATTAATGCGATGGGCGGAGCCAATTCAGCAAATAGTCGGACGAATTTTCTCTTCAAACAAAGTAAATTCATCCATGTTTTTCCTTGAAAGAAAAATTAATGGAAAGGAATTAAGGAGGCCTCGTATATTTCATATATTCCGAGGATATCTTCTGGTTAGACAAAAAAAGATTTTGTGGAATTTTCTTCGGCAGCTTGGTTTGGGAACTGGTTAAAATTTGGTAGGATATTTGTTTAAAAAAAAGGTCCCGACATTAAGCAGAGAAAACGCAAAAAAAGTGAAAAAAGCATAATAACATAATTTAAAATAACAAAAAGTGAAATTTTATTGCTGAAAGCAAAACTCGATAGAAAAAGCAGGAGGCGACAATTTGAAAAGAAACCTTCACATTTTTAGGATTCACGTGGCTTTGACGGATTTTGCAGATGTCTTAGAACGAACGTGAGAATGCAAAGCTCATAAAATCCAGGAGCTGCTACTAAATTTAACCGCATTGTCCCTAGAATCCATCAGGAAATTAGAATTTGCAGAGGAAAAAAAAACGTTGTCTTTTACTCTCTCTCTCTCTCTCTCTCTCTCTCTCTCTCTTCTACACGAAAGCCACAATTTTTGACCATATAGTGTGAAATCAGGTAACCAGAAGGAAGGCAATCAAATACAGTAACCCATCGCATAAATTTTCATTTGCATCACAATGTATGTATTTTTATGTGGGGGTGACTGGGTGCAGAAAATTTTAGTTTGATCCTAAGGTAGGTTAAGTCGTTGAAAACATGACTGCAGAGCGCAATTACAAACTCGTTCGCTTCTAATGATTCCAGAAATGGTGGCATACGCGGTTGCGGCCGGGAAAACATGTTGAAAATGTTCCTGAAAAAAGAGAACTGACCTTTTAGAGAACTGGAAAGAAACAACTGGGAAGTCGTGAACATAAACCCTTAACCATTCCTTGGAAAATGGTGGAAAAAGCAGACCATATGGATAACAAAAATTGATCTTTTTTCTTTTTTGAAATTTTTCTTCAAGAAAATCTAGTTCGTTTTCAAGGATCAGACTATACATAGGCATCGCCAATGATATCCAACACAAATAATCCCAAGTAATACTCGCAGATTATATTATGAGCGCTAAAAATAGCTTCGTAATCTAAATGAAAATGGTAATACGAGGTGATTACGACGGTGGAGTCAATTTTAGGCGCCGCCCAGCTCTCGTATCAGCCATTTTTAGCTGCTTCTTAGACGTTTATAGATAACCGTAAGCAAACATTTTAGGATTAACGATAAGCTTTAGCCGGTTTTAATTAGAGATCAGTCTGGAAGAGGTGTTGTGTGCACAGCAATGTGAAGCCTTGCAAAGTCTGTGAGCTGTCAACATCAGGTATCGCTGCTGGTTTTTCTTCTCGCTAAGCTTCCTGAAGATCAGCTAAAACCCCACCAACAACAGATTCAAGGAGAAAATTTAGATTATAAAAGCAAGAATCGAAAGAAGTGGGGATAAAGTATTGAGGTGAAGTTGAATTTGTTTTGGCGGAAGCCACCGAAAACACTTAAGAACATCTGGAAAGTGTTGGTTATTGGATTTCATGCACTCTTTTCGTGCACGTCTTTCAAGTTCACAAAAAACATCAAGTTTCCAGGGAAATTCCTCGTCGTAAATCCCCCTATTACTCGGATGTTTACGTGCATCCTACGTACGTCAAATAACATAGTACAACTTTTTCACTTGTGCTTAAGTGAGCCATTTTAGGATCACCGTAAAGAGCATATTGCTGCCGAGCTATCATTTAAGTTTCTTCTCATATATGCAGCTAGCAAGAAAAAGTATAATCTTCAAATTGCTTCACACTAAAATCCAGAGAAGGAAGTAGTGCAATAGAATTTTTAAAAAAAAACGAAGACTTCAAAATTACTTCGTTTTTTTTTTCGTAAAATCACAACTTTATTTAAAAAGAATATTATTCAAGGAATGATACGGTAAACCTTCCCAACCATAACGACGACATATTTATGTAGGTACTGAAGCCAATTTCGTTGATATAGATCTATCTAACATATCAAATTAAGCATCCATAAATAAAGTTTTTTTAAATTAAAATTAAATAGCCCCATCGTAGCTCCATTGCATCACGCTTTGATGTTATTTATTTCCACGAATTCCAGAGAATTTAAATAGAAAAAAGAAATATTTGCGTAGTGTCTAATGTCTAATATCCAAGATATCAAATTAAGCATCCATAAATAAAGTTTTTTTTTTTAAATTAAAATTAAATAGCCCTATCGTAGCTTAGTAAATTTATCGCAGAGTTTTATTAGATCAACTCATCAATTTGATTCTCTGGTGGTTTTTGTCATTTAATTCCCCTTGCGGGAGCGGGTGTAGCGCAGTCGATCAGAGGTTCGAGTGCCGTTCGACGGCCAATGGTTCAAAACCACGAACTAGCGCTCTAAAAAACTTCAAACACGCCTCTCAGTTAGATAAATTTGTTCCAGACTTGACTGGGAGGATGGAGAACTCCTTGTTACATTGGGTTCCCCTGGCGTCTGGCTTCAATGCACACAGACGTGAACGTTTCTGAATCTCAAACGATTCTGAATTGATGTTGAACCGCACAATAGATCCTTTGTGCTGTATTCATCTGACCAAACGTATTTCAGTAGATCTGACGAATTAGAATAGAGATCAAAAATCTTAAGGATTTTTCAACATTTTTAGATTTTTTCATGTTTTAGATCCGGAAACAATTAGATGACATCATAATCTCATTCGGAAAGTTGTCAACAAACATATAAACTATTCGTATGTGGGAAAGATGTCTGGGTAGATATATTTTGGGTAAAAAAATACCATAACAATCATGGCCACCATACTGTGAATATGCATATGGCTTTACTCTACGAAAAGCTACATGTTTATGGCTTTTGTTTACTTTTTCTTGAAAAGTACTACTGGGTAATGAGGTGCATATGCGAATAGATTCTGTTCGCAAATAAAAACTAATGGCTTCTAATGGAAGTTCTTTGAAGCTGTTGACGAGAAATGCGAAATATGGAAATGAATGTTCGTTCGCACTGCTGCCTGAGGCTAAAAAAAAGCTGCTAACAAAGCAATATTAATATTTGTAAGAGGGAAGGGTAATTCAGAATTTCGTGCATTTGTTCCATCAAAAAGAAGAATAGAATAAGAAATCGAAAAATTTTTCCTGTAGACCAAAAAAAAAGTGGACTAAATGAAAACTGCAGCGAAATGAAATTTTAGAAAAAAAGTGCATTTTGAATAGTAGTAGAAAATATGTAGCGATGTAACTCTCGTTTCTAATCCTCTACTTAAATACCAAAGACGTACAAATTTTCCTACAATTTTTTCTTGTCAAAAACGTACGTAAATATGTTAAATTTCCTTTGCACCTAATTTACAGAAATCATTTTAAAAAAACTATAATTTGAAAGGGCATCAAAGAAGCTACAGTACTAGTAAACGTCTATTTGTATCCCTAAAAATTGTTCAATGTGAAAACATGAGATTTTCTAAATTATAAAGTTGACATCTGTTCCCAGAATGTTCCCAGAATAGTTTTGAACTAACCAGACATTTTCTAGGACATTACCGGAAAATGACAACCAAACAACTATTAATCAGGTACTACTAAGGTGATGTAAGAAAAGAGTGCTTTAATAGGAATTTCTGAGGAATTCTGAGTCAGATGTAGCGCAGTTGGAAAGAGGTTAGCCTATGACTGCACAATCAATCAATGGTTCGAAACCGCCCTAATGCCAGACAAGTCTTTTATCCCTTCGGCGTCGACAAATTGGTGCTGGGGTTTTCTGGGAAGATTAAAAAAAAAACCGACTTGGACACTGCTTAACCCCTGAAAATCAATGTATGTAAACTCGAAACACGTTCGTAAACCTCCTCAAAAAATTTTGGATCGAAGCGAATGCGAATGTCGGCGTATTCTAAGCGGATTGGATAAAGCCAGACTGTTTATCCTTTATCCTTCAACAGAATTCTCAGAAACTCAGACAAAAAGGAGGAGCAATAACCAAAATAACATACTTTGAAGCGTACTCCAAACAGCACATATAAAGAGTAATTGAGTCGAGGTAATAAGAAAAAAAAAGTGTTTAAAAAGATGTTTTACTACTAAAGTGCACTGCTGATTGTGAATTCCTGAAAACATAACGCCTTAACATATGACTTAAGGACATTGCTTATTATTTTAATGTCGATCGGCTGAGTAGTTGGGGATAATACACGAGCTATACGATAAGTGTTTACAGTATAGGAACTATATTTTCTCGAAACATCAACGTCGGATTCTTGTAACGAATTTTTCACTGTAGCTATGTAGAACCATTTTTAGATAGTATTTATAGGGTAACGCTGAAAAAAACTCAGCTTTTTCTACTTCTGGTTTTTTTTTTTTTGAACATGGAATAGTGACGATTGTTATCCCGATGTGGATCCTGGCTTAAAAAAAACCGTATTTTGCGTCGAGTTTCGGTTTTTTTTTCCAAAATTTGAGTTAATTTGCCTTAAAGAAAGCAAAAAATAAAAATGTTTCTCTGGAAAGTTAGTCTCGTGTTTTCTTCGATCGTTGTTTACAACAAGATGAATCCGTTGTTGTGGATTTAGGACTAGGGAAAAATGTGCACTAATAATAATAATAATAATAATAATAATAATAATAATAATAATAATAATAATAATAATAATAATAATAATAATAATAATAATAATAATAATAATGAAAATAACAATTACACAAATTTTAATAGCCTCCACAAAGGGTTTCTTTTCGGCAAACACTCTTCACTGCACTTTAAAAAACCCGCAAAAGAGCGACGGTGAGTCCAAAATATTAAAGGATTTAAGTTCAGTTGAGTAAGGCAAGAGAGTTTCACGTATCAAAACATATCCGCATTTTTGGATAACACGTCATCGAAATTCGAATTCGTTGTTGAAAAGTCGCCAACAGCATGTGACGAAAAAAAAATTCAATTTGAATTCGAATAATAAGTTATTTTAGGGATCCAATCAGTCCACTATTGTTCACATTGCTAAAGTTCAAGCTGTGGACAAAATCCCTGGCACATAATTTGTCTGACATTGACACAATCTGTGTCCAGAGTAACGAGATCGTTGTGGATTGCAGCGAACAAGTACATAGATCCTAGGATATCTAGGGTCTAAGGATCTAAGCGTTATCCTTGTCCTGATAAAATGGTTATTGCCTCGGGATAGCAGCTGATTAGCTAAGTTTTCGGGGCTGGAGTTAGTTTTTCTTCATTTCAATTCCACTTCTATCGAATGTGATTTGCATCTGTTATATGAGAAAGAAAGAGCTTAATAGGAGTTCTCAAGGAGGACAGTATGAAAAAATGCAGAAAATACTCCTGCATATACACATATATGAAGAATTTGTTGTGCTCGAATATAATTTGCATATTATTGACATCAGCAAAGGAGACTTCCATGGTATGGTAAGCAACGCAAAAAATCGTAAGCAAAAACTGGAATCGTGAAGAAAACTTTGATTTTATTCCTGAACTTTTTAAAGGACACTAGCCATGAACGCGCTGTTAAACTCGACCACTATAAAGATTTTTTTGTTTTGAATTTTTGAATTTTCCTATTTTTTTCTATTTTGAAGAGCGCAGAGAAAAATTCCGAGAAAAAAAATTGAAAGTCCTAACGAAGGATTTCTTCTTATTTTTATGAAGGTAAACAAAATCCACAAATCTTGCAAATGATAAGGACGAAATGAAACAAATAATAACAAGTAGGAAAAGATCAGTTAGGGAAATACCAGAACTACAATTGTGATCATAAAACTACACACAGATGATGGTGCTGAAATGTTCATTCTAGCAGTTTAAGGCGTTCGAAATAAAGGTTTCCTCGGTTCTAAAAAAAAAGAAAAGTCCACGAAATTTTCTTTACCTTTAAAACGAGGTAAAAACTATTTTAAATTCTTTATTATTAATTATTTATTTGGAAAATCTATTTTAATTCTAATCGCTTGCTTCATTCGTCCTCCTACTCAATTTCAGGGAACTCAGTTCTGGTAAAAAGTTACTTAATAGTTAGTTAATACTCGACATCGACGTGTAATTTTTGTAAAATTTAATTTACGCACTATATTTGTGCTTGTATTCACGCTTATTATTTATAGTTATAATAAAATCATATAGTTCTAAGCAAAATGGTGTACTGTGGTGTACTGTAACGCTCTTGAAATGCACATATATCTGAGGAAACAGAGGGCAGTTAAAGAGGACAGAGAGACAGAAGGTGGCGATCAGTAAATAATTCGATAAAATAAAAATAATTTTTGAAAAAATTAGCGCTTATAAATAATATATCCCAATTTTCGATCAATGTCATCGTCAAAAATATTTTTACAATTCTGTAAGTAAGGCATTTGAAAGAAAAGGATCAAAGCTGTATGCGTATATTAAAGAGAGTAAAATTAATATTATTTTTCTATTTCAGTAGAAGCGATAGCACTGTTCAGCCACAAATAAGGATCTTATTCTAAATTTCCGACAGAAATCAAGTTTTTCCGGCGACTTTTTCCTTCCCGGACCAACCAACAACAATAGCGATAATTGATGACGGAATAGCAGCAGCAAATACTGCTAATGTAACGAATCAACTACATACATATGTTAGTCAGAGGAATAAATATAGCCAATGGTGGATTCGTTAATATCGTTAACGACAACGTTAAGCGTGAATTGAAGGTTGGTTAAGTATAAACACTAATTATTTTCTTCTACGCAATAGCGTCAACTCACGCCAAAACCACATTCGTCATCAACACGACACAACTTGGGGACGAGGAAGTGTCGGGTGTAGTGGTGGAGCGGCTGAGGGAGCACGGCTGAGGGTGGCGTGGTGCTGTGGGTGGCGTCGTCGCGCGTCACGTCGGCTGCGATGACAATGACGGATTCCGTCAACTACGCGTATACATACATATATATAACACTTCAACGATATCTTCTATGCAGTTCGCAGGCGTAGACGCGACATCGATTCGAAGAGGGTGCTAATCCCAGTTGGTACTCGTCCATCCATCACTCCTACTTCTCGAAAACACATACACACATACTCATAAACATATTCGTAGAAATTGTCAACTTTTAGTTTTTATTTATTTATTACGCTCAAAGGCGTCCCCAGAGTAAGAGGCAAGGAATGAATATAAAAATAAACAATAGAAAATCCAGCAACGAGCAAAGAGTAGAATGAATTAGAGATTAGTAGAATGAATAGAATTAATGAAAAAATCCAATAATAATTCTACACGAAAAAATGGAAACAGAAATCATTTTGTGAGGAGTTAATAATTGCAGGCGGAGGAAAGAAAAACGAAAAGTTATCCATGTATTCCTCAAAGAATCCCTGAAAGGATTTTTCCTCCCGAATTTCATGCTGGAAAGTTTTTCCAAGGGTTTGATTTCACCCTCTAGATGGATAAAATTTCATTCTTACTAAAAGAAACATCTACTATCGTTCTATCTCATCTACTCGTAAAATTCTATGACTTTGCGGGAAGAAATATGATAGAAAAATTGTGAAACGGAGGATTCTCGTCTGGATTGCATGTCACCATTTGGCACATATAAGGGAGAGAGCTGAATGGGTTGGATGAGGCCCATTTGGAACATTAATTGAATGAAATGCTTCCATAAAAAGTCAAAGTAAAAGTAAAACCGTATTAGCACGTCAATTATGCATCAAAGTACGTGAGAAAGGACAAAAATTTAATGCATTCCATTTTTTAGTTGGAAATATTTGTCACATCCAACAATTTTGTACTTATTCACGGATAAAAAGGGCATGGTGCTGCCCATACACGATGTCATTTCCTACGCCAAAAACCTCTAATACATCAGGATATATGTTTCTTTGTGCGAAATTGTTTGAGTAGCGTAAGGTCGCTCGGTAAGCACCCGGAGGGAGTCATAGGAAGGAAATTATTGTAAAAATTCAAAAAAAAAATATAATTTCAGTCAAAACTTGCTTAAGGAAATAAAATCAACCATTGTGAGTATGGAATTTAGGAGAGTTGGAGATATCGGACATTCCTCCTAACGATGGAAGGATCTCTCCGAGGCCTCGAACCTTTCGAATAGGCGGGACGTCTGACATTCTATGCAGCGATGGCGACACCACTGCCTATTCTATCCTTTTCTCGGATCTTTGGATGAAAGTCTGAGCGTTTAAATGCTACAAAATCTTTCAAAAAGTCTTGATTAAAAGGAAATCCTGAAACGAGTGTTGCTCAGCAGGTAAGAGGTTCGGCTGCGGCTGCACAGTCAACGGTTTGAAACCGCCACTGAGCCGAAGAAGCCTTTCCTCCTTCTGGGTTCGAAAAATTGGCACCAGCCCTGTCCCCAGGGAGGATCAAAACAGTGATTTTATATATTCGTTGGCTCCCTCACTTCATTGCAACGATGCGCATACATTCATAAACCTCAAATAACTCTAAATTGAATTTGAAACCCTACATACCCGTACATCCCATAGGGATTGATCAACGCCATGCACTTTATACCACTTTGCCATAAATCACTTAGGAATCCGCACTTCGTATCCACACTCCGAAAAATTTGCACTCTAAGTGCTTCCATAAACGCAAATCTCATCCCTTTCCTGATTCAAAATAATAGAATGTTTTTCCTATAACTTTGAGAATTAAGCGATATTTTAGGGAAGGACAGTTTCCAAAGTTTCGAACAGATAATCAAAATAATGCCCTTAATTTTTATACTAATTCAGCTTTGTCATGGATTCATCACTGATAAGTTATAACTTTCAGAACTAAGTAATATTTTGGGAAAAACTCCCACGCATTTACTCCCACAGACAACTTTTCATATATCCATATCTCATAGAATTTTGAGGATCGAATCTTAAAAAAACTTTGCTGGAGAGTTTCAATTCTCTGTTTTCATATTTAAAGAATCTAAGGATAGTGTCTAGTTGCCGATTTCACTAAACACTACTCACATTTCAAAAACTACTCAGATTCTGGAAAAACTATATAGAGATATCATCTACGGAAATATAGACGATTCCCTAAGTTTCTAGTAGTTTAATGATAACTGTTCTTATTTCTTTCCTAGGTTCTGGAATCTCTAGCGTTCGCTCCCCCAGTTCTTTGATTTGTTTAAACACTTCAATTTTCCGAGGAAAATCAAATAATGGAATGGAAGAAAAACCCCCTCAGGGATCTCTCATCTCCTCGCCCTCTCTTTCCTTCCCTCTTTCTCTTTCCCTAAACAAAACACCCGATCAAAGACAATTTTCATTCTGAGGTCTGAAGGCCAGCGATCGACGACGATGACGACAGGCCGAGGAATGGACGCTTTTCAAACGGAAATCCAATAAAACGTCCCGTAAGCATACAGCCGGCGGCGCTCGGATCGAGACGAATAGCAACTAATAAACGAAGAACTCGCGCGAAAACTTCGAAGAAATGAGGTCGTAAACAGCGAAGGAAGACCGGCAACACGACACGCGCATGCTCTACCCTTGCAACAACATGACGTCGTAAACATAAACAATCTCAATATAGTGGCGCTAATCCGTGGAATCCTCCGTAAATCGTATAGGGTGCCTGCAAAGTATTGAAATTACTTATGGACGATTTTTAAAGTATTATTAGTATTAGTTACTGGTATTTAAAGTAGTATTTGGATTTTTAATAATAATATTTTAATATTTCATGAACCTAAGAAGTTTGTTCATTTTTATTTTTTGCCTCCTTGTGTACGAGATGTCCCGAGAGCAATAACTATGAAGTGTTACTGAGGAAAGGAAAAATCAGGGAAAAAAACTGAATAGCAGGTTGAATTTGAGGACATATATACAAATTAAGGGTGATGTTCTCTTCCAGAACATTTCTTAAAAATAAATTTGAATAAAGCATTTTTCTTCTTTACAAACGAGCGATTATAAATCCATAAAAATGTGATTTTTTGTTTAGCAAAGAAAAAAATTGTGAGACACATAAAAGGATTCACGGATTCCAAGTTCCTCAGCAGTTTTTCTGCACAAGAACAAGATCTGAGACAAATGCATTGAAAAAAAATAAAATAATTTCTGAGAACAATTCGAACATCTTACAATTACCACTTGATGTGATTATTTTCTCAATAACTCTCAATAATTTTCTTAGTAAACGAGAGCTTCTTTTCCGAGTTTTTATTTCTATTTTTTACTTATTTTTCCAAATCCTGATCATTTGTTTTCCCTCTCTTCCATACCTTTCTTAATAGTTCTTAATAAACATAACTCTAAAGTTATCCAAACGTAATTAAGGACAGTAGGTATATCTACTGTAGAATAGAGCCTTTAAAAGCAAATAACACTATGTAGACGACAATATAATACCAACAAAATCAGATATAAAGGTTATAGATTACTGTAAAAATATTCAAGGGCACAACAAATAATTAGTGTATTGTAAACGTTTTTAAACGGCATTTAATGTTTTTTTTTCAGCAAAGAATACTGTAGAATAGAGCCTTTAAAAGCAAATAACATGAAGTCGCTTTGATATTTCAGCGCATTACTCTTTTCTATTTCTACTTAATCCTTGAAATATATGTATGTCGTGCACTTATTGAATCCATTACTTTCATTAATACGCTTTGAACGTCATCTTTCAGATGTTTCTGAAGAAGATCACATATTTTGCGCAAAAGTGACCATTTAGGGTGAGATCGAATGAAGGAACATGGAGAAAAAATTTTGAAATTAATTCAGCCATGAAATAATTTTTAAAAAATTAGAAATAACGCTAAAGAAAATTTAAAGAGAATAAGGGAGGAGATTTTTTGGGTTACGATGAAATTTCAGAAGAGTTTGACCACATGAGGAAGAAATAAAACAACCGTGAGTTCCAATATTTATAAATTAAGATCTAAACTAAAATCAGTGGAAATTAATAGGAAGATATGGTGAGCGGTTGGTAAATCAATCACGAGTCCACTCATTGCGAATAAAATTATCCTCAAAAATTTGTCCGCTCCCGGTTGAAATAAAAAGAAACAAGAAAAAAGAAACAACAAGAAGAAAAGAAAAAAAAAGAAATAGAAAGAAATTAGGATTTAACGAGACTTTCCCTATGGTGTCTCCCAGAAGACCACTAGGGGAATCGAGGATTATCCAGAGAAAGGTCATGAAATATCACTTTCCCGATGCCATGCAATGAACGCCTAAGTGCCTACAAGTATTCTAAAAATACACACTCACGGGAAGAAAACTCCTCAGAAACGGTTTTTTTTATTTCATTGAAGCGCATTTAATCGTTTGAAAGCAACAAAGCAGATGTGTCCCGTTCGGAACAATGGAAACACCAAAGTACATCGGAAAACTCCCCTCCAAGAGAACAATGCAAAATTAAAAATGCAACATTAACTGATTATTTGCTAATCAAATAAAGCATATTCAACATAAAACAACAATAGTTTTCGATTTTCCCCGTGAATTAAATCTAAATTTAACATCTGCGGAAGGAACTTTATGAATACCTGACCAAAAGTCCAATAGAAGGGCCAATAGGTGTTGTAGAGTAGAGTGTAAAATAGATTATAAATTAATAAATATAAATAATAATAAATAAATTATAGAGTGTAAAATAGGAGGGCCACTGCTATTTTACAATTTCACACAAAGGTCGTTTGAAAATCGTGGAGTTTTACCAGTCTGGGTCAGTCCAGGTTCTCTGAGGCTACTTTAATCGAAGTGGATAATTGTTCTGTAGTGAACTATTGGAGGAAATTTGTTTTTCAAAAAGAAAAAAAAAACGAAAGAGAAGAGAAAAAAGAGGGAAGTCAAAAGTGATCACTAGCAAAAACACCGCTAAAATCCAAAAAAAATTCAGTTCGATTTCTAAACAGTTCGCATTCTGAAATCCCTCAGTCTTTATTAAAGAGGATACTCAAGGTTGCCCTTTTTCACTTTCATCCATGCCTTGGACCAATATATCAGGATCAGAGTGGTATAAGACGTTCATTGTGTGATCGGAGAGTCCACGCTAGTGAATCCCATCGTAGAACTGTCTTCGAGGGCTAAATTTTCACTAACTGCACTATTTTTTGTATTATGACACCTCCAGACCCCTCCAAGGTATCGCAATAGTTATTGATCATATCATTCGTCTACTTAAGCGCATAAAATCCCCAGGATTAATCGTTTGTTCAGAGTTGAACACAAGAGAGAGTGGAGATGCCCAGAAGTTTTCTAATTTTTAAGGACAATTAGCCTGAAAAACTGCAACACGGAGGAATTTTCTCTGCTCTTCCGAATCAGGGAAATATCCTGAAAGTGCCGAAGAAAGCAAGATAAGTGTGCTGGTAGTTATGTAGATATACATGCGTAGGATTTTTTTCGATCGAGTACATTCTAGCTTGTAGATATCACGAAATTATCAGTCTAATACATTGCAAAAAGAAAATCCACTAAGACAAAGAGAGTCCAGAATTTTAATATTTCCTGCACTTCTTCTTTCTTTTTCCTAACTATCTTTATTGGTTTCGATAGGAGAGAGGTAATTTTATCAATATCCATAGGAAATCTAGATCTGATTAAAAAAATAAGGGAAAAAACTCTTGTGAACTAGGATACAGGTGAATTTTGCTTAGAAAGGTCACAACAAGCTGATACAAAAACGGTTACTATGGGAACGGTACAAATGCTAAACTTAAGAAGTGGATTTAATTTAAGGCACACTTATTCTATGTTCTATGTAAATGCAGATTGCTGTAAATATTGTCTAACGTGTTTTTTTGTCCTTCCTGCCTGGAAAACTAAATTTTGTTTCGACTATCGGTGAATAGAATAAAATAATCGATGATTATGGCTATAATATCAGCGTAATTACTTTAGTAATTCTACAGTAGTTAACGATTTTAATTAGGGAACCACAAAAACTCTCTCATATCCTTCCAGCAGACGATAAGGGCTTTGACTGATTGACGTAAATTTTCGGAAACGTTCTTCTACAGTAGCAGCTGGCTTTGCCTGGCAAATTCTTTTCTGGTAATTTTTCTTTTTCTTGGTTATAAGAATACATTTATCTAAACAATAAAAAGACACATTCGGACTGTATGTGCTGTTTTCAAATAGGTGGTAATGTATTTTTTTTGAAAAGAGAAAAGAGAAAGTGATTAGTAACTCCGCCGATTCGTGGGAAAAAGTGACGGAAAAAGAAAGAAAATCCAAGTTGTTCAATGTTATGAGGAATCTCATCTCATCCAGGCTCGTCCACAGTTCTGTGGACCAGTAACACCATTTTAAAAATGGCGGTCATTTTCGTACGAAATTCATTATGACAGCCCCAGTAAAAATTAATAAAATTGTCTTGCTAAAAACTAGAGAGAAATGTAGAAGAACGTCATGGACAGCCCCGAATATTAAGTGAAAAACCAGGATAACCGATCATACTAGGAAGCTCAGAGAATCTCACAAAACACATCTCAATCCATGGATGGAGCGGCGAAAAAAAAAACAGTAGAAAAAATTTAAGGAAAAAAGTAAAATACGACTAGATGCTAATTGTCTGTTTCAGGAAAAAAAATTAATTCAAATATTTTGGGGCTGGTCTGTATTGTACCATGCGTCGCCGTCGCCGTCATTTATGTTCATCCGAGACGACGCGTGCGCACCAGCTGCACGATTTTCCTTGCCGCTCTGATGATTCAGGGAAACATAAAACAACTTCCAGGTCCACTACGGGAAAAAAAAAATAACTTAGGCCAAATCCTCAAGTAGATAGGTTAGGTTAGGTTGGATAAATCCAGCCATGTGGCCAACGTATAAAAAACAGACGTTACTGGTTTCCTTAATGTATTTTTTTAAAAACTTGTGCTACAAAAAAAAATTAAGTTAATTTTCGACTCGTGTGATTTTCACAAATCCTGAACCTCACACCACAGATCTCAGTACATACTAACGCAACACATTGAAATGTATGCACAATTTTTGATTTCGTATAAAATGTAGCGGCAATAATCAGGAATCCATTTCAATAGTGGCATACGTACGTATGTCAGACACACCCCACGATTGAGTTGATTAATTTCAGGAATTGGTTCAACTTGTTAATGAGTTTCAGGGAATAATTTCATGTGTCAAGTGAATTCAACTAAAAACTGCAAAGAAGTTTTCCAAAACCCCGTAGGATTGTGTTAGAGGATGTCTATTAGGGTTTTCAAATAAAAAATAGAAAAAAGAAATAGTTGAAATTTCGTTGTAAGTAAAGTCGTTATAATCAAAATCACCGACGAGATTTTCCGCGAACAGAAATTTTAATTAATTTTGTTCACAACACTAAAAATTATCCTTTCTTAGGCAGAGCGTAAATTCCACGTTTTTCGTTTTTCAAGAGCCACATCGAAAGACTTTTTCCCTATATTCGATTTATTTATTTATTTATTTATTTGATTGTTCCCCAAGCAATTCTGGAATCTGCATTTCCTTTTGTAACACAAATTCTTCAGAAAATGAGTTTTTATTTCCGTCAGAATTCAAATTAGTTCAACAGTTCAGCAACAGCTTTCCGATTGTTCTATGCTGTTGATAAGGAACCTCAATAAAGTTATTGCTAGAGCAAAAATTAAACCAAAAAAAAGAGAGAAGGAAAAGGAATAAAGTATAATTTCTCGTAGATGATTTCCTTCTATGTAATCTTCTTCAATTCATTTCAAAACCACACCATAAGTCAAATAAATACGATCAATATCAATCTTGGCTACAGCTCAAGAAAATCAATTAAAAAAACTACATTTCAAAACCTCCAAAATCCGACATTTCCTTAAAGTTCGATCTTCAATTTTCTCAAAACTCATTTTATTTAGCAAACTTCTACCAGTTGATTTTTCGAAAAAAAAACGGCCAAAAATTACTTGGGACGCTTGAAAGGTGCATCAAATAAGCCATGATGAGATGCAAACGATGCATGCAAAAAAGCACTACGCGGTTCATTTTAAATTTCCGTTTATTTTATATCGAGAGATGAGGGGGAAAGGTGAAAGAGTGTGTTATTTGAGCGGAAAAAAAGAGATCCTATATTGTTCGTGTGGATTGGGGAATGATATCATGTTATGTTAGTGTTATCATATTATGATAACACTACCTCCTTTCGAACTTCACAACAACAATACAGAACCTATAAAACAATAGCTGTTAAGATTAACAAATACAAATAAAAAATAAAGAGATACAAATAAAATTAGGGATAAAAGTTAACGTCATTCCGAGATAAGTGTGTATTATTTTGGTTTGGTTTGCTGATGATATTACGGAGGAATCCAGGGGGAAAGGACCACATAATTACCTGTTAAAAACCCCGTGTTTGCTTATTTAAATGATTACATGGTTATTTATTCGGTTATTTACTTTGATAATCACTAATAAATGAGTTCGATTAAGACTAATATTAAAAGTGAAAGATTCCACAAGGCAGGTAGGTATTGCAACCGACAACAATACCTACCTGCCTTGTAAGGATAGGGATCGATCTTAAGATCAACAATTTATAGAGAAACGGAATAAAAGGGATCAGAGATAGTTATTAGACTGCAAGAAGAAAATTTTGTAGTCTTGAAATCTGTTCGAAAAATTATTACTTTTTCGATATTTATTATTTATTTATTTCGTCAATTTTTTGTGTAATAAATTTCTGAAGCGAGATCCTATCCGTAAGAATGTACTGATCATTTTTACCTATTTTGTGTAATTTTGATTAAAATTAAAATGACGTGTTCACGTCTAGAATAATTATTGTTATATTTTCTCTTGTTTGGATCTCACCAATGATGACGCTTGGATATGAAAAAGTCTGTAAGAGTCTAGTAGGTCTTGGACGGAATGTAAACAATCTGATATAAATTAAACAATTTTTTTTGAAGTGTTCTGCGATTTCCGTCTTTTATTACGCTTGAGTTGACGAATCAAAGCAGATATCCCAAGTCTGTACTGACTATATAGTTTGTGGAGATAACATTGAGTTTTTATTTAACCTTCAGAGAATTTGTAGCATAGTTAGCAGCAAAGAAAAAAAACCTCGCTCAACTACAAAACTACTATGCGTGTGCACTAATTTGAATTTAAAATTTTTGCACCTCCTATTGGCTTTAAAAAATCACAAAACAAACAAATGTTGGCTGAAAAGCCCGTAACTGCACGTACAGAGGTAAAAAATATCGAACGCTACGTACCTCCAAAGAACATTATCGAAAAAATTAAATTAGTTGAATTTGGTTCATTTAAATTAATTACTTCTGCTTAAATTAAATTTAAATTAAAATGAGTTTACTTACTTAATAATGGATATTTTATTCAAACAACATCAGTTTATTCTTATGATAAAAAAACCCTACTCTGATCGGTTAGGAATAGAAATTTCGACAAGATAATCAGATAGCAAAACAGTAAAGCAAATAAAATAAGTTTCAAACAAATAAGTAATAAATATCGAAAAAATAATAATGTACTGATATCTCTTACATATGTGTTTTATCAGTAATAAATAGTAGAAATAATTTAGAGTACTATAATAATATTTAAAAAAAGATATCAAACAGTAAAGATAATGAGGGCTAGCTTTCATCAGAGTTGGGAAATTCAAAAAATGTTAGAAACCCCCGTGGTATTTTCGTAGATGAGCGTAACATTCACGTGGAATCAGGTGGGCGTTCACGAAACACAGCTTCAGTACGCGTGAATGAATCTGAAAACAACACAAGCGCGGGGGGAAAAGCATTTAGCGCTCCGGCTCGTTGTTTAATGGCGACGGGAAACCGATGAGGCAAACTCAGTGAGTGCATTAATGGGTCGGCAAAGACAAGTGCACTTAAGAATGCATGCCTCATGAGAAAAAGCGAAATAAAAAAAACTGTTCGAGGGGAAAAAAAGGTTGATATGATGTATTTGGTGGTAGTTCTACGCTACACGTTCTGGATCCAAAAATTTTGATCTGCAGTGATAGGATTCATCAAATTATACGCATTTTTTCAAATTAGTATCGAGGGAAACTTTTTAATTGTTAAAAAGGTTCGAAATTTTTGGGCAACAATCAATATGTGGTGACTGAGTTTCCCAGTACGCAATTCTGCAAAATTTATTTATTTATCTCCTTATTTTTGACTCGACTCACTTAATTTTGGCCTTATTTTTTGGCCCAATTTTTGTATAATTTTTAAAAATTTTCTCGAAAATTCAACTCAGTTATTATCATCTACTTTTATTTACTCAGTTAATTTAAAATTTTTCTAATTTTTTTTTTGGTTTTTGATCAAACAGGAATATGATCGAAATTGCACCAAAATAAACTAGTATTCCACTGGTGATTTTCCCTTTTAATAAACTAGTTACCAGCATCGGACTATCACTGTTTCTCGACAAGATTACGGTAGGCGAAATTTGGATAAGACTGGAATTTTATGCTGGTGAGGGAAGAATTCGTATTTTTACAGAATCTGCGTCATTATTGTCGACTAAATCAACATATAAAGAACGATTCTTCAGTCCACTGGAAATTAAACGGCTTGAAACTCATATAGGGGCTAGTCTAAGTCCATTAAAAACTTGATATTTATTTTAAAATTGTTTTCAAGTTAGTACAAACAACCGTAGCAACCAAGGTACAAAACATTACGGCAAGTCGCACATAAAAATTCAAATAATACATCAATGTAAGAGATTAAGCATGGTTTGAAAGAAAAAAAAACTAGGAAGTTAGGAAAATAGTCCTGAGGTCTCATGTGTGTGCTTTTACTCGATTAATTCAAAATTCTACCTCAACTGTACTCATTTTCTATGCGATCCAGAGAATAACATCAGGAAAAAAGGAGAAAAGAAGTAATTGAAAGTCTTAGACTTCACACACTATAGCTGACTTTCTTCCTTGATAATGTTCACCCACGTAAATACTGTGAAAAAAATGGGAAATATTTTTGTAGAAATGAAATTTTTAACGCGTATACAAAATGATGTCATTTACGCAGACAAAAAGGAACGTACACAACGCATCTCTGGAACGAGAAGGCTACTCTACATGTTTCCGGGCTAGAAATTCGAGAAGTTGTAGATTTCATTACATCTCGGACTGAAATAGCATCACGATAGAAATCCTAAACGCGTTCGCGTTCATTGTGCGTTTCCGTCGCAGAGTCATGTGTGTTTAAGCACTTTTTCAGCACTTTGACGAGAATAAATTTGTTTTCGAGGTTTTTTTCACAGAACTTCTGTCAGATTTCTTTTAGAAACAGTCGAAATGTGATCCTGTAAAAATTTTAAATTGTTCGATTAGGAAATTTGCCCTGGATCCACGTATAAATGTGAGTGAACCACATGGCATGTACCATAATTTTAAAAGGATTTGATCTGGAGCCACCTTTCCAATTGTATTCATACGAATAAACACTACCAACAGTCAATACCATAGATATGAACGTTGTGAAATTGCGGACGATGCACCAAAGAGACGTGAAATCAAACGTGCGCCGCGCAAATTTTTATTCCTAAGAAATAATAGGCAGAGCAGCAACGCCAAAGACTGCAAAAATAGCTCGATGAATTTCCATAGAGACGTACTCACAGAAAAAAAATCAAGGAGTTCAGGGATGATACGGTACTTTAGTGGATAAGCTATTAAACTGCTTTGTGATAAAATAGTGCTGTGTTTGCCTAATGTTAGGTACATAATCAAAGAAAAAAATCAAAAAACTAAGCAGAAAAGTAAACCTAAATGATTTTTCCTGCGCACTAGAATTTTCCGGGGCTTCCAGAGAACAATGATTGGAATTTTAACGAATTTTTACTTTTGTGCTATTGATTAACTAGTCAGAAAAACAGCTTCAATTAAGGAAAAAAATTCTTACAACAACGATAAAGCAAAAATAAAGCTTTAAAAAAGGTCTACGATCAAAAGCCGAGAAACTATTTCCCCTAAAAATGTTTTAGTTATTGAGAAGTGTTCTATTCTTTATTTTGTTTATTTTTATTTGTTCCAATAGATCCCTTGGTTGGATTAGTTCACAAAAGGGAAAATTCAGAAATAAAAGACAAACACATTTAGGTAAAAATAACTCGGTAATTGTAAAAAAAAAACTTTTTTTTCTATTGACACCGGGAAAAAGTGAAAAATTTACGCTATGTCAAATAAATAAATAATCTTCTGGTGTCATAATCAGAAAATACTAATTAATTTTTCCACTAGAACGGTTCGCATCATGCAAGCTAACGGCACTAGAGTTTTAACGTTCACTAGATGCAGTGCGTTTTAAAATAGTACTCGCTGGGGGAACTCGGACACACGACGCGACCACATGAATGGGCGGGGACGTCACAGAAATCTGTCGGCTACGTTATGACGGCTATCGTGTATTACTTACACGAACCATTCGGCTATTATGGGGAATCAATGGATTGTTCGGCTTGAAGTTGGTCGTTGAAAAATCCAACGGAATATTTAAAATTGCTGAATAGCGACAAAAAAGATGGGGTGAAAGTGAAATTGATGAAAATGTCGCCGTTAGCCGAGCAATTAAAGGTATGGATAGAGCAATTTCGAAAAAAAAAGCTGCAGAAAAATCATTCCTGAATCGTTAGACCGGGATTAGTTTTTCGTTTGATGCATGGCTGAATAGAAGCACTTTTTGCTGAAATAGAAAAATAATTTCCACGCAATTTTTAAGCTCTTAAGTCCTATTAGGAGATTTCACTTTTCAAAAAGGTTTCAAATTCCTACCACCTTGTTAGATAATCTCTCAAATTTAACTGAGTAATTTTTGAATTTTTGCGGAATTCAGTAGCGAAACGTTTAAAGGTTTTCCGCACAGGAGTTCATGTCGAGAATGTCTACAATTATATGTAATTTTAATATCAGAAACCATACACCACAATTCAACCACGCGAGAATTTAATTTTAATTTTAATTTAATTTCTTCCGTTTTTCCGTGGCGTAATGGATGTAATCGAGCTAAAACAGCCAACGTATGCAGCTAAAACTGAACTTATTTCTGATCAATTTTCCAGAAAAAAGAAGGAAGCAAGGAGAGGAGAGTTTTTTAGTTTAAGCAAATTGTTGTCGTCGGCTGGGACTAGACTAGTAGCGATTAGGGTCCAATCAAGGTTTAATCATGTATTTCCAAGAATTAAATTACTTTAATAAAACTCCTGTCATAGATCAGATCGAAGGTCACATTAATCAACAGAGAAGCGTTCTTGCTGAATTCCAGGTAAAATATGCATCTGCCATTAAATTCGCCTAGAAATATTACATAGAACGAATGCAATATTTTCATATTTTCTACGTTTTCTCTTTTTTCCTCATTTCATCCCTTGAAAAATTTAAATAATGCAAACTAGACCTTGGGACCCTACCCTACATGTTTCTATATAAAATCACAACAAAAATCTACATAAATGCAGGAGTAGTGGTGAAAATTAAGTATGCTAAGCGAATATTTTCGAAAAAACGTCTTCATGCAGAGGAAACGAAGACCTTAAGAGAGTGTATAGCATGATTTAATGAATAATAAAATTGTGGGATCTTCCAGTAGAAATAAGCAAGAAGTTTTTCACATTAGTTCTGAGAAAATGGATACGTTATAGAGCATAGAAGAAAATAGCGGGAAATTATATGTAAAATAATCATATAAGAGATATTTCGTGGCATTTTTTTCTATTTTTCCAAGTGGAATCATTCGCAAAAGATGTGAAACTTTGATAGTATAAGGGTTTGTAGAGGGATTCAATCCAAAAGGACTCCAATCTAACATATTTGTTGTTTGATCAGCTTGACGAGTCGAATAATTTGATCTATCCGAACGATTCGTCACCTGAATGGTGGTGATCGCTACGTAATCGTTTTGTTAGTGTACTTTATGGAATAAACGAGGATCGATATCAAATCGCAGCCGCCGACAATAGTTTCATTTGAATTGGAGCCCATCTGTACCTAAGCAAACAGAAAACCAAAGCAAACCGCAAAAAAGAGCCATCTAATAGGATTTGAGGGAATTGAATTTAGACGAGCGTGGCGCTTTTCCCAGCTTCTCTTTCGCCGTAGAGAGAATGTATGCAGTGTACATATTTTTAGCCACAAATTTTTTTCCCATCTACTTGTGGCTGCCGTGGTCATGTGACTGAAACGAGGGCAACTAAATTGAAAGAATTATTTTAAAAATTTATGCTGGTTCCTGGTTGATTCCTGTTAAATTCAGAGCCTTGTGAAAAAAAATCAAAAAATTAAAGGTTAGATTCAAAACTCTAAGACGAAATAGGCGACTAGGGGTAATTTTATTCGAAAAAAACTAACTTCTAGTGGTTTTGCATAGGGACGCAGAATTTCGAATTTTTAACAGATGCTCCCGGATAACTGGAACTGATGGTATTGTCTTCAAGAACCAATACAGTACTACAAGCATAGAGTACAGTACCACAAGCAAGGCATAATTACATAGAAAAATTATAAATCATAAGGAAATTATTATAGGAAGGATACGACGGTTTTGCAAATCGGATCACTATTACAAGGCGCTGATGCAAATATGCGTGAATACAAAATTTTATTTTGCTTGAACCAGAGAAGTAGAGTTGAAATAACTGGTAATGAGTCAAAAATATAATAGCATAACTTTGGTGATGCATGCGCTTTGAATCCCGGGGAGAATTTTACATTTGAGAAGATTTGATGGCATCTTTTCACTTACTTGGAGGATTTTACTAAGCTCACACTAATGGATGCACCATTAAGTAGGTTAGAGATGCAGAGGATTTCCGTAATTTAGACGGACTTATGTGAGCGCAAGTTTGACAAACGCATAATAAAATCTAGGGATTTGAAAAGATCCAAATGATGCGGATACGAGGACGAAAGTGGGATGGAATGGAGAAGTTTTCTCTCCAGAATTTCTCCTGAATCAACTAAATACAACTGTGTGTGAAAGTTTTCAGTAGATAATGCAATTAAGCCACGCCCTCTCCGAAAAGGTAATTGGCGGAAACAAATGGCGCTCGCATAAACAACTGTTTCCACTTAAATAAACAAACTTGGATTAAAGAATTGAAAACTAGCGCTTAACAAGAAGTTCGTCTCCCAAAAACGTTGTTCCTGAAGATCAAGGAATCGGGCGCAGGCAGTGATTACTTCGCAAATCCTTATATGAGGCTGCAATTAACAGAATAATCACATCAACGATTAAAAAAATGTATTAAACGAATACTTGAATATTTCAATGTTCAAAAAATCTCTTTTAAAAAATCTACGCAATTTTGCGTTGGAGACCAATTCTGTAAAACAAATCGCGTTGTTTTGGAAGAAAGTACAGTTGGCTGAAGGGCAGATATCGAGCGGTCGAAATCAGATGCACGGGAACATAAATCCGTCCAGGATGTATTGAAGCAGTTGGCGCTCGCACCTGCTCCCTTCACTCGTTCTTCACGTGTTCGTTCGCAAAAACTAATGATTTCGCAGAAGAAATACGCAGGTCGAGGTTGATCAACACGCAAAAAATCAAGAACTACTGCTTTAGTGACTGCCAATGTGGAAAAAAATTGGGGTTGGAGAAGCGTTGGTGGCCATTTGGTGCGATATGGGAGCTCTTGGCCATCTTTCTAGGTTTAAAATTTCAATTTAAAATTCTTTTCGTTCGCACGGAAATTTCCCAACGATGCGACGAAAAAGACGTGCTCACATAGAATGCATGGAATGAAATTTTTCCGAAAAGAAAGTAACGACGAATTAAGCGTTCCAGAACCGCATTCCCCGAAAAAAATGTCGCCGCTAATTTTTTCTTTCAACTCAACTTAAATCCGCTTCATTTGCGCTATTTATGGATCTATGGTTTGTTCACTGCACTAACAGCTGTGTTTTTATGCGAACATAACAATTGGTGAATTTTCCAAGGAAATTACTTCGTAACAATTTATTTCCACACTCCACTCAGCGCATGTAATGATTTGCGAAAAAGAGCGCCTCAGTTACTGTATTCAGAAAATGACAACTATTTTTTGTTTGTAATTAGAATAGATCTTTTATATAAGGAGAAAATGCAAATACAACACTAACGTGACTACTGTTAACGAGAGTTGCTGACAAATATGTTGTTTTGTCTGCATTTGCAGAAAGAGATAACAATATACAAATAGTTATCGCAAATTTACATTCATTATTGAATTGTCTCGACTTGAGAAGATTCAAGTTTTATTTTCAAAAAAGCAAAGCGCAAGTCAACTCTCATTCTTATGTGGTCGCGTGAGAATATTCGCAAATGCACTAATAACTAAGTAGATACAGTAGTCGGTAATTATTCATTATCGCCCACTGCGGGAACAGCTCTCACACTTTTTAGGATCAGCGGTGATACGGTAGGTGTTTTCTGATTGGGACCATACTTTGTTGCTGTGCGATTCAGTCTACAATCAATCGATAATTGCGTTAATTCTAAATGGATGAAGTGGAAGCGACCAAAAAAAAATCTGTCGGCGATGATCGATGATCGCGTAAAATTTAGTGTGGGCGGAGTCAACACTAAAATGGACGAAGCCGTTAGCAGTCGAGCCTCCAGCGAGCGTTAAACAAAAACGTATTACCTCAATTTCAAAGAAATGTGCACCCCTTAAATTAGTTTTTCACGTCCCACGCAAATACGGCGTACAGGTCCCATGAGATGTTAGGGGTTCGAGTGAAAAGAAAATCCTCAGGGTGAGGATTTACCACACCCTGTAATCTCCTGCGATCCTTGATTGGTAGCGCCTTGGCGGTCAGAGACGCAGACACAATTGGATCAGTTGGCGACCGGAAGCGCTGAGTGAAAAATGTGGTTGTTGAGCAGTAATTCATATGATTCACACAGCAGAGTTTCGCTTCAACGCTTCACTGAATTATTGCTGAGGTAGAGGGGAATCATGAGTCACTCAATTCCTCATTGGGCGGGTGTGGCGCAGTCGGTTAGAGGTCCGTTGTAGCCACACGGTCGAGGGTTCGAAACCGCCCCAGTGCAAACTAAGCCTCTCATCTCTCCGGGGTCGATAAATTGGTACCGGACTTGTATGGGAGGATAAAATCACTGACTTGATCATCGGCTGGCCCCCACAAGTCATTGTATAGGACAACACGCGTTCCAAAACCTCAACGACTACGAATTCCAGTAAAAAACGCGTTGGCGCATCCCAAGTGGATTGATACGGGAGTGACTTTATTCTTTATCCTTTTATATTCCTCATTTTCTTCTGGGACATCCGCGATCTATGTAAATATGTAGATTTGTGAACAAATTCTCACAATTATGAGTGATTTTGAGTGGTGCACTTAAATGATGTCAAAAAAAGAAACAAAAACACGCTTGAAAATTGTTGATGGTCAAGCGAATCTGTAGGATAAGTAGGATATTCTGTAGAATCTAGATCTGTAGGATAATCTGTAGGATATTTTTATATTGGACTTGTTCTCACCAAAAATACATAATTGTGTTAGTTTTCGAGAAACTCGTCCTTTTGGGGGTGGAGCCTGACAAACATTTCGTTTTAAAGGTGCAGTTTAAAGCGTTAAACCCATTCCGTTAGGCGAGTTAGTTGAAAGTTAAAAACTCCAGTATCGCAAAGCACTCAATGATATCCAATGAATGAGCGATTACGAATTAACAGAATTACTAATAAAAAAAAACCCGTATAGTCTCGAAGTCGAAATAAGGTCGTATGGGAAAGTATTTCTGAGGAAAAACGAGTATTTGGAAAAAATCCGTTCAAAAGTTTGATAGAAACAGACCTAAGCGAAATCCTTAGACCTCTTTTTTAGTTCCTAAAACACTCCTCTTTAAGAGTGTTCACAATTGGCAACAGCTACACCAAAGGGCATGTTTAGCAACCGACTAAATTTATCAAGCTATCTAAATAATCATTGATTTATCGATTAACTCATTGTTAGATATAAAATAACGGAGAAAATCTGTTTCTCTTCTAGAATATTCTCAGTATTATGCGTGGAATAGCAAAAATATTGCAAACATAAGTACAAAAAGATATTTCTGTTCGTGTGTGGGTGCCTAGGGAAAGTGGGACTGATTTATTTGGGAGGGGAATGAGAAAAAATCGAGAGAGTTCGATTTGATTAGACAGCGTTGTTCTCACAAATGGGAACATGACAAAAAAATAAGGGATGGATCAAAAGAGGATGGAGAATAATTTCTAGGAGTTTCTAGTTGTCATTTCCATGATTGAATAGCGGAGAAGTGGATGGAAAGATGTGGACCTCAGAAATTTTCTCCTGGAAACACAACAACGACGTTCTAATGGATTAATATTCTAATGGAATTGGAAAAAGAAAAAAGCGTAAAAAGGTTGGCTCACATTGGTTGAGAGGTAAAGCGCTAGAAAGACTACTTAAAGACCTGAATGTCTGAAAAAAATGGACAAAAAACTCAAAATTCAACTTTTGGGCATAAAAAAGAAACTTCTACTCCTGCAACAATTATAATATTATTCGATTAAACACTACAGTAACCACGAGCACTAGTAACCAGTTTAGGCGTAACCCAAGTACCGTTCTAATCCAGTGCTGGTGAAGCTGGCTACGTAAATAAATAAAAAAATAAATACATAAATATACGTCTTGCTTTCGTAGACAAAGATTTTCGCAGTAGTCAGCTCAGCGATGATCGAGCAATGACGGGAAAAAAACAGATTCAATTTAGATTAGAGATTACAGATCCGTGGGATTAGGGATTCCAGGAATCGCTTCGGAAGAATTATGCTTGTACGACGTCAATTTCAGCTTTATAGGTCTCGGCATCAGATTTTGTTTTGATCAGATTTCGTGCAATTATGGACTTGCTTCGGAAAATTCTATACTGCAGATGAAGAAAAAAAGAAACCAAAGTGGGGAACTTCCTGAAAGTTCAACAAAAAAAAAGAAGAGAAGCGGTAAGTCGACAAAATTATCAGATAAACGACTGGGACAACTGCCGCAAAGTTCCACAGCCGTGTGATTAATTCACAGAGGGTTATTAATATCATTGGATCCGTAGCAATAGACACTCAGGTACTTTTGCTGGATTGTAAATAGCACTCCGGAGGCAACACGGAAAAGATTACATCGTTCGGAAAAGGGCAAGTGCTATTTTTTTTTTCGAGTGAGTGAAGGATGTGAGAAGTGTAGCCGTCGAAATGGGTGGGAGGGAACCGCTGCGGGAACACTTCCGGAGTGAGGCATTTATGGAGTATTGGGAACATGTCCATTAGGATCGATCTATACCTGGTGGCGATGAATTTCATGCGTATTGATTACATTAGTTGAGTAAGGCAGGAATAGGTCAATCGGTCCAAGAGGAGAGGGTAGGAGGGGAAAATCAGGTGGTTTCGATGCTTGCGGATCCGGTCGGTGATAAACTGGTATCACACCTAAGTGAGAAGAAAAACACTGACTTGATTCATCAGTCACATTCAAGAAGACATTCTGTAAGGAACACGCTGATTCATAATCCTTGAATAGTTCTGGATTAAAGTCGAACGCATAAGCGACAGAAGAATTTATCAGCACCACGTACATTATTCTTTATATAGGTTGAATTCGTGTTCCACATCAATCAAATAATTGGTAATTGCCTAAAATTTTATTTCTAAATAAATAATTTGTTCCCTAACTTCTAAATATTTTAAATTTTGCTCTACGCCGGGTCTTCATAGCTCCTTAGCTGGCCAAATTACAATTTGATCAACATTCCAGGGGAAACACTCTGAAAATTATTGAAAATTGTTATTAAACTCTGAAAATTATTGAAAATTCTCAAATTATCGAATATGTAGCAAGTTGAGAACATTTGGATGATCACTTTGCTGGTGAAAATCTGAAAACTACAGTAACCCATGGCTAAGAACTACGTATAACTCTCTCGTGGAACGATGGAATCATCCAGTAAACAAAACCAAACATCGCATCGCAATGCTTCGCAAATAAATAGCACATTGAAGCACAAATAAGTACTTCGTAGACAGCTGACATTGTTGAAAAATCCTCTTGAGTCCTATTAATGTTTGTGCTTTAATGTTCGAAGCGGCACAACATCAAAAATCCGACCAATCCACGGAACTGTCAGCATCGCAAGTTTGGGCATGCATAACACAGAATAAAGGAAAAATAACAAAAATCTCCTGAGACTATTTCATAATTCGATTAGTCGATTTCTCTTCGAATATTCGTTCAGTGGTCACATTTGGCCCCAATTTTCCATGCGTAATTAGTGATCTAGTGATTTAATTTTAAAGTTAGTTAAACTCCAAGTAAGGTTTAGATTCAACTTAGTCCAGTAATTTAGATTTAAATTCAGATTAACTTCAAACAAGTTTTTTTTTCTTAACTCCAAATAAGTTTGACCTTTCTCTGAAATATTTATGAGCTTACTTACATAAAGCACAATAGAATAAGCGGACTATAAAAACGGCACTGCACTGGCGAACTCAGTGACTTGAACAATCGAATATTCGGGCTTTTTTTTCCGAATATTCGCTCGGTAAGCTACATTTAGCTTCACCACATTTTATTTGTTTGTTGTCTAAAGGGTTTATTTTTTCTAATACAAATCATATTTGACCATTACTATGAGGTCTTGGCACGAAAATACTTTGTGTGCTGTTGAAGAAGGTGCAGCTTCGTCTTCTATGATCGTCATCGTCCGACAACGTCTCAGTTGACTATCGAGGAAGGGATCGAAGTCCGGGGGATTTTTAGGATCATTATCGCATCATATTTTTCTTTATAAATTACAGTGCCTATGACACAAATTCCGTCCCTTTAATCAGGTGGAAGGGGGATTTTCAGAGACAGTTGTGATGATACTCGGCTGTTCCCGGAACAAATGTGGAGCTGGAAAGGATCACTGTCACTCCGAAAGAATTGATAACTGTCACGAACGCAGCCGAACCCCTAACAACACATCACTCTCGTTCCAATTACGTTCGATGTTTTTCTAGTCATGTCTTCTAGAAATCGAGCATCAATTCGAGCTATTCTTCAGTTGAACGGCTTTCAATTGAGTCCCACACACACGCATTCCTTTCAAAAACATTAACGAACACAACGATGTCGTCGTTCACGAAGCTTAAAGGCATCACCCCACGAATCTGAGGTGGTGCAGATTTCAGGTGGAGTATTCGTATACGGGATGGGAGACTACGGAGAGGGAGGTGATTCCGTCCATTTCTTGCCAATTGCTGTAAAAAACGGCCCGGAAGATGCGGCGCCGCACAAGACTGGCGCGCTCCAATCGAACCTCTTGTACAAAATGGTGCGCCAAAACGAATGAAGCCGTATCTTTCGGGGCGTTTTTTACGGCAATTAGGAAGAAATAGACGGAATCACCCCCCTCTCCGTAGTCTCCCATCCCGTATACGAATACTCCACCTGAAATCTGCACCACCTCAGATTCGTGGGGTGTTGCCTTTAACTACACGTTCGAAGACCACCGTTCGATGAAAGTCCAACCCAAATTTCAAGCAAAAAATCCCAGAGTGCGATGTTATTCAAAAAAAAAGGAAAAAGGGGAAAAAATGAAGAAGAAAGAAGAAAGAATGAAGTGCACGGCCTGGTTGATCAACCTCTATGGAGATGCTCCGAAATGCTGGACTTCCGCTGAGAAGCATTTGAAGTTCATGACCACTACAATGATTTTGCGGGGGCCATCCGATGTATGAGGTCAGTATTCCTATGCTCTTAGAGGAGTCTGATACTAATTTATCTAAATAATTTATATTTTATCTTTTATTTTATCCAATTAATTTATATTTGGAGAGACGAAAGGCTTTGCTGGTTCTGGTGCGTTTTCGAACCGTCGACCGTGCAGTCGTGGCCGAACCTCTTACCAACTGCACGACAGCAGCTCCCGTACTCAAATTAAATAAATTAGAGGGACGGTCCCGAAGCGAATTACCAAGCGAAATTGACCTTGCGGCAGCGAAATGACTAAAAGTTGATAGTTACATGATGGGAAGTGTACGTTAATCTCGGTCCGAGTAAACTGGTAGACGAAGTACCAGCAGTTATGTAGTAGACGGTTAGAATAGTTGACACAAAATGTGTCCACTGAACTCAGCGTGAAGTTCAGTCGAATATTCAAGGAACTATTTGCTTGGACATCCATATTATAGCCAGTGTAAAATGGCAAGAAGCTATAAAATGTCAGGGCTCACCGAAAAAAAAGTAACAGTTGTTCGTTGAAGATGTATTATGTAATTAGGAATATTTATAAAAAAATCTCTCCAACGGGGTGCTGTCATGATTTAGTAATGTCTTTAAATTAATTTGATTTTTAAACGTGTAAAGAAAATTTTTGAAGAATCGCTACACACCACACAATACATATTACAAAGGCAAATTCTCAAACTTCTACCGTACTCTAAAGGTTTGCGTTAGTGAATGATAATGTGTGGGAATAATTGGCAAGTTACAAGAAATTATTTAACTTGAAGCAACGGCTACGGTAGTATATAGGATTATAAAATTACTTGCTTTAAAGGTGGGGTTATAAATAATAGTAATAGTAATAATAATAATAATAATAATAATAATAATAATAATAATAATATAAATAGCAAACGGATCATTTTTCATATCTCATTAGAATTATTGGCAAGAAAAAAGAGCTTGGCACTTAGCCAAGACTTAAATTCCCTCCTTCATAGCTAGGAAAAAAGTGCCGTTAGATAGTTCTAATGCGAAAATTAAGGGAAAATAATCCAAATGGTGGAGGTATGATGTGATTTTGTAGAGTTGGCGTAGAAATCTTTGAATCCACGGAATCCGGTCGTTTAAAGGGTGATGCTAACATGAATCTAAGAGTCTCATATCATTATGTGTCGAAGGAGTACGGTAGAAAAATGGTATCAGAACGAGAACAGCTCATGTATGATGCATTATTCCTTTTCTAGCGCCGTCCTTCATTATACACCCTTTTTTGTAGACATTTAGAATATTCAGTGATATCTAAAAAGTGCGAGTTTCTATCATTTTCTTGAGAATTTCATAAGATTTACAAGAATTTTGGATATTTGTCAGCAAGACGATGACAATCGCAGTAAATTCTATGTAGGTTACGGTAGCCTTCAGTCAACTCAGTTGTGTTATTCTGTTTGAAGCAAAAGTGCATGTGGATGTGCGCTTGCGTCGTGTGAATGAGTTTGACGACACGAAAAAACATTGACGTTGTCGTTAAGCGCCGGATAGCTTAGTCAACTGAAGAATTCTAAAAGTTTGCAGTTCTCGGAAAAGCAAGAACGACTACAGAATAACTAATTATTTACACTGGAGTGATTTTGATGTCAGGAAAATTGTGGGCAGCCAAAAGAAAAACGTCAGCAACTTTATTTAGAGAGGACAAAGCAGGAAACAGTACATGGATTACATAAAAATAAATTTCTCTTAAGGGACTGCGGACTGAGGCAGAAATGCATCTAACGGCTCAGTGATGCTGTAATGCAATGACCTATTTACTTTTAAAAAAATCTAAAACAAAAATCCTAAGCAGACGTTAAAATTATTGTTTGTTTACTGCGTAATTTCTAAAAATTATCCAGAAAACCATAATACTACGTTATCTAATTCACATCATTCATTGAGACAAATCCATGACCTAAATATTTATTTCTTTCCTTTTTACATAATTTTACTTTTGCTTACATTTCCCTAGCGTCTAACTGATTTTTCAAATTTTATCATTTGATTAATTACCCATCAGGGTGCTATAAAGACATATTAAAAGAAGAAATACTGATTTATTCCCCTCAATTTTTTCCTTCGCAAAAAATCATCGAAGCAGCCGAATGGGGCCGAACTTCGTCAGGCGAGGAAAAGAGTTCGTTGGAATATGTTTACACATTTTTTTTGGAAGTACCACAAAAAAAATCAACACAGCTTTCGAATTTAGTCTCCTTACTTGTCAGGATAAATTCAGGACAACACAAGACCGAAAGAAACTTATCAAAGTATGTCATAAACAAACATTCCAAGCAATGTCGTAAATGTAGTCGATTTATGTGACGTTCCCCCAAGAAGTGTGCAGTTACACTAAACACTTCATAAATCACGGCGGAAAAACGGGACTGAAAAATTGTATTGTGGAGATAACGGTAAGTGGCACAGTAAAAGAGAAGTAAAAGATAATTGGGGATTTTTTTCATGGGAAAAAACCTTTAATTTTGAAACTGTGGCAAAGAAATGCACTTTTATCGAAGACAAATATTCCCTCAAAAGAACAGTTTTCCTCGGAAACAGATTATGTTAATTTTAAATATTAAATTAACAAACATTGATTGCCGAATTGCTTAATATTTATTAATTATTAATTATTAAATATATTAAACATATTAATTTAAATTTTCCACCATTAGCTAGGAATATTTCAAAAGCACATATGTATGGGCATGATCGCACTCAATTTCCCCAAGTAAATCTGAAAAGGCTTTTGAAGTAGCACTTTGTGACCCAGTCTTTCCAACGATGCAACCTATGACGGACAACGACTATGACTAACTATTCTTAGAGTGATCGAAAACACCATCAACTTCCTAGTTCTTGGCCTTTAAATGCTTATACAGATTGACTACAGTAACTCTGACAAAAAAAAACACCTAGCTATTTCTTAAGAGGAACTGTAAATTTTAACTGAAGGCAACTTTAAATCGTTTTTTTTTCTCAAAGAGTTCCTGACGACTCCAGAACAAATACAGGATAGAAAAGATTTTTTTTTGTTATCAGAGGGCTAGAAACTCTCGTAAAATAAGAAATAGTTGTCGAATATGTGCGAAGTTTTTGAGATTTTTCCTCAGAATATCTCGGCAGGACAGTCAGGAGTACTGTCAAATACAAAAATACCAAATATCGATCGGGTAGTGAAATAAAATTTAGCGGAAACTAGAGGAAACAGATGGATGCAGCAAAGGGATAAAGGATTAAGGGTAAAGTTTCTAGCGTGGGATCAATCAGCTTGGGATGCGCCCACAAGTCTGGTACCAATTTATCGACCCCGGAGGGATGAAAGACTTGGTGAGCGCTGGGGCGGATTCGAACCTCCGATCGATCAAGTAGGAAGCGGAACCTCTAACCGCTACACCACAACCGCCCCCGCAGCAAAGGGAGACTAAGCAAATTAAATTCAGATGATATGTGTGTGCGGACAGCTGCTTCCTGCAAATAAATCAGGTAAACTAGCATAAAATTACATCTGCTACCATATTTCAAGAAATGAAATAAATGAACAGTAAATAAATATAATAAATAAATGAACAAACCATAATTAACGTTATTTTTTTCCGGAGAACTTCTCCTAGGAGCACCTAAAGACTAGGTAGTAAAAAAATTGAAAAAATTCCTTTATACGTAACAATCCTATAAGTACTATAAGTACTTGGTGACGTCATCGTCGCAATAAAAACGCAGACATCCGAATGCCCCAAGGCGGATTTTCAAAACCAATTTGTTTGGGCTGGATGAAAATTCTTGGATGTAGAAAATGGGAATTACATGAAATTTGCTTTTTTATCCTCCTCTGGGGAAACTCGTAATTGTTTTCTCTGCGTCGTTAAGGATAATGGCTTGATTCGAGATGTGACGTCATAATTATCCTTAGTGGTGAGGATGGGCGTAGAGGGAGCAGTAGTACCATAAGGCTACTACTGCTATAATAGAAGTATTACTAAGAAACTCACAAAATTACCAAATTTGAAAAAAAAGTGACAGATTTGAATTGGAGCTCGCTTTTATCCCTGAACAAGCTTCTGATGCTATCGTTGAAGCACTCAAGGAATAATTCTCGCATCGAGACTTCCAGGAGAACTGATGGGTTCTTTAGGAGGGGACACTCCAATCAATGAAATTCTAAGGATAAAAAGAAAAAAGAAAGAAGCAAAAAAAAAGACAGCGCCAGTCTTCTCTGACAAAAAAAATTGGGTTCCGATTTTAGTAAAGTTTGTAATTTTTTTGTTCGTAAGATTCTCTGACTCAGATAAAGTGTGTTCCACTTTTTTATCTTTCTTTTCTGGTGTACCATAGGTGTATGTGAATAAATAAATAAATAAATAAATAAAAATCTATAGCTGCTCGAATGAGCTTCCATAATTAGTTGTGCAGCGCATTCCAGCGCTAACTTACAGCAGATCCAGAAATGCTAAAAACATGTGCAGCTTACCGTTACAGTCGCACTTCTTCGCTCATATACCTGGTTTCCGTCAAAGCTGACGCTACAAGCGCGCGAAAAACATCTGCCTATGAGTGAAAGAATGTATTTATGGAAGCTCACAGCAAAAAAGAAACAACTCGTTGAGTGAAAACTTGTCGGAAGTGAAGAATTCCCGACGGGGATTCAGCAGCGATCAGCTGGCATTGTGTGCAGAACGTCGTATTCTTCACAAACAAAGCCTATCAGCTGCACTTTTCACTTTTTTTTATGGATGCAATCAAGCGACTTCAACTTTAACTGTCAGCAGAAGAGGAGGAGGAGGAGGAGGGAAAAAGAACGAACGCTATTTTACTTCTCTCAACTTTCTTGCAGCAAATCACGCAAGCAGTTACATGGGGAACCGAATGACTTTGAAGAAAACAATTTGTTGAAATAATTTGAAAGAGCACACTACTGTATCACTAAACACAATCTCTTATTTAAGTCTTTAAAATAATTCGTAAGGATACTGTAGATTACTGTGGTTGTAGGGTTAGATGTGAAACTTTATCGAGGAATACTTCATCGAAACGACATAAACAAGTCACATTCTCAAATTAATTTAAAATTTCAGCTGTAATTCTTCGATCATTCAAGTGAATAGTCGATCGATCAGTCGAGTACACCATTCGGTTACTTTTCGAATATATTTGAAATGTTCAGCGTTCGAATTGAGCCATTTTTGAGGACGATTGATGAGTAATTAGTAAAATTCAACTTATTTGTTAGAATCAATTAGTCAGGAAACTAATCGAGATATTCTTTTCATTTTTCTTATTTTTCTAGCCTTTTTCAGCCGTGAAAACTTGTTACTTCAAACAAAAGTAAATGTGGCTCAGTTTTCTCGAATGTTTAGTTCCATTAGAAAAGCGGACCAATAAAACACAGCGGGAGACAGCGCTCGATCCGTTAAATATTTCATATGATGCATAAAAGAGCAATGAAAGCCGCCCCACAGACGCAACAAATCGCAAACATGGCCACAAATAGGCTTTCGAGCGAAGGACAGCAGCACTACGGACTCCACGTAGCGGAAACGGGAATCCATAGAAAATCCATTAAAGGAAATTTTGAAGAAAATTACATTAGACATTATTACATTAATTACTAAAAAAAATTACATTAGACAAAGATTAGAAGAAAAGTTCTTCCGTGTTTTTTTCCGAAAAACCAATTCTAGTTTTAGCAAATCCAATGCAAAACCTGTGGCGCTCTCCATCTTCCATTTAGGACCACAACCATCATAAAAAAAATCTACAACTGCTTTTATCTCATTCGTTTCCGCCAGTTAACTGCAAATCCAGCATTTATGAAGGATATTTGTGGAATTAGGGTGCCAAAACGAGGAGATTTTCCCTCAAGGCTTACGCCATCGCTTCCGGATGGAATGATATATTTATTGTTTTATACTATTAACTGCTAGACTATACAATACCATACTTAAATATATTTTTATATTATTTTTACTATTACTATTATTATTGTGTACTATTAACCAAATATATGTACGTAGCTGCACACGAATTAATAGAGAAAATTAGAGTTCAGCAAATCACATAAGGATTTCATTTAAATATACCCGAGGAGATAATCCTTCATTTCACGGGAGTCTATTCTAATTATATCAGCTGCAACGAAGATGAGATTAAGGTGCTTAAAATAGAAATAATCCCTGGAAGGAATATGTATGCACAAAGTATGACATTTGTACGGCTTCATCGAGCGGATTATAAGCGATTCTGAGCAGTCAAGTATCCCGGAAAACTGAAAAGCTGCTGGAACTGCTGGATAATACTGTTGAATAAGATGGAGAACAAAATACAAAACACAGAAACGCTTTCATGAAAATTTTTCTGCTTTTTTTTGTGAAAAATCACTCTGAAATATATATATATATATATATACATATATATAATATAGAAACTTCGCTTTCGGACAGATTTATTCGGTTCATGGACATTTAAAAACAAGAAAAAAAAACTTGTTCCGATCATGTTTCGCAATAAAAACACAGAAAACTACCGTAATACACCCCTGATCCAAACGATCCAACGGATTTTTGACTATATGATAGTAGTAATTATTAAAAAACCTATGAACCTAAAACATGCAATTTTAAATCAACTTTGCTCGTTATTTTTGCTGAAAATATCACAATTTTTAGGGAGTCACATCGGACTACGGTAGCTTACAGTAAAGTACCAAAGTTGCCATCCCAAGAAGTCCTGCCGCCCCCCTCCCCCCCTTTTTTTTGGGGAACTTGCATAAAATACGGCAGCGCCACCTGCTTCAGTTCTACGTAATTATTCAAATTCAAAATTCAATGAATTTCCAGAGGTCGACGTTAATAAATTCCCCAGTAATGTCAGCTGTAATGCAATTCATCTGAGCCAATAACTGAATCGGGTGAATAGCAGCTGCATTGGTGGATCTTCTGCGGAAGTACCGAATTTGAGGAAGAAATTCCAGGGCAAAACCAGAAGAAGAAAAATGTACAGCAGCTTCTCTTCCGGGATCCAAATAAGAATTTAGGATAGTTTCAGAGAAAACCAACGCGGATGAAGCTACATAGTCTGGATTGGAGTCGTCGATGAAGGAAATGGGAATTTGGATTACTTTAAGACTTTTACTTAGTTTTCTCATTTTAAAAGGTTTAAAAAACTCAGTGAAAAGCTAAAGCGAGGAAAATTGAAAGCTACTGGAAAGTTTCGAAGGATGTAAGCAGTAGGAAAGCAAACATCACACTATAATTAACGGAAAACTGACGCAAAACGATACTGTTTATGTTATTGCTGGGGAGGGGGCGTGGCCACGTTGCGGCTGCGTAGGGGAATAATTGTCAAATATCGCATTTTATCATATAAACAAAAAACTATCATTTTTCTGGTGGTCAAGGGAATGAGCGTGAAATCTCCCTGAAGGCGGTGAGCTGAGCTCAGGATACGTCTTAGGATTTGAAAGAGTTCATAAAAAGGATGTAGGCCCTAACCGAACAGCTCCTTTTCGATCTATTGAAATACGAACCACGAAGACTGGGAATAAACAAAAACAACGTGTCCTCCATTCAGGAACCAAAAAATTGGTCCTGATAGAGTTTTTGCGATTAAAAATAATTTTTTTAACTGATCCGAAAACCCAAAAACTGATTCTTATCGAGTTCTTTGGGGTTAAAAATGATTTTATTTTCTAGAATTTTTCCAACTGCTTGGTCGCAACCTTCAAGGTGCAGCCAATTAAGTGGTGCACATTATACGTCCACGTATATGTTCGTCAGAGGAAAAATGACAAAAAAAAATCTTTTAAAAAATATAATGGTTGTGGTCAAGAGTACATTTGGAGTAACATTTTAGAGCGAGAGAGATACAGTTCACGGTTATTCAGAAAAAAAAAACTGAAAGTAAAAAAAAAATAAAATTTCAGAGTTTTTCATTACGGGAGAAAGAGCTCAAGAAGGACGAACACATTTATGTATTTAAAATTTTTATATATAGAATATAATACAAAATATATAGAACATATTTATAAGTATTAATATTTAATGTACATATATTCAATCACTTGGACTTTTCTCTAAAATTTCTGCTAAGCGAAGATTTTTTTAAGGATTCGCCGCGATTTTAAGGAACAGGCGACATATGCAAATAAATGGATGCTGAATGTTGCCCTAAAAGAAAAGCTCTAAGAAACGCCTACATACTTCCACATTAATTCAAAATTCAGGATGAAGTGATGAACCACGACAGGAATTGGCACAGAAGTGTGGAAGAGCAAATTGGACCAGAAGGGGGGAGCAGCCAAAAAAAGATAAAGCATAAACATATGGAATACTCAATATAGAGCTGAGATACATACGCCCAGGATATTTTGAACTTTTGTAGCTTTTCTTTCTCTGAATCGAATTTTCTGAATTTTCTTTTTCAAAAAAAAAAAATTAACAACGTTTCATTCATGCTAACTCACAATTAAAAGTTCTCTCCTCATGAAAAAAAAAATAAAAAGAAGACGTAGACCTTTGCTGACTCTGACTGCTCTGTTCATGGATGAAATCCGTAGTGTTTGCACCATCCTCGTATCCAGGGCCAAATTCGTTCTACGTCCGACATTATGGTGCTAGTTAACGCGGTTTTTAACTACTTTTCATTAGTCACACGGGTTCGTCGAACAGAGGTTAGTCTGGCATTGAAAAAATAGAGATCGATTTTGTTGGAAATGTTGAGAACATCTACTGGAGATGCGTCAAGAAGGTGAAGAGGAGGGACGAAAAAGGAGGCAGAAAAGGGCTAGAACTAAGACACATCCCTAATGGAAGTGTTAATTAAAGTTCGTGTGGTTGCACAGCTACCGTAATCTACTAACTTAATGGATACTGTCTAGAGTAGCCCTAAAAAAAGAAGTGCAACTGAATTAAGGGTGTTTTCCAGAATCCGTGAATAATACTTTAACCTAATATGACATATCTAAATCAGATTTTACTGAGTTACAACTATATTTTTTAGAATCAACCACATGTTCCTATAGAAGGATAGAGATAGGAAAAAAAGAAAGAAAGAAAAGAATAAGAAGAGCAGAAAAACAAGCTAAAATTATTGAAGTGTCTTAAATTGTATTAACTATCCTACCGCCTGAAAATCTCATAAAAACACATAAGATCCTAGCATCAGCAGCAAATTTTCAACCAAATTCCACAAATTCTAAAAGTTTGATGGAAAAAATTTAAAAAAAAAACAAAAAAATCCTCATCTCCTCTATTCTTCTTTCCGTGTCTATGAAAGAATTAAGAGTTGTTTATTCATTCAATAACAATAACAACAATAACGATGCCCAACATAGGCTGCAAAAATTAAAGGTATCCAGAAATACTTTTTTTTTTAGAATTTTGGAATTTTACGGCAACTAAAAATCCAATTTAGGCTCTAAATTTTCCAGAAAACGCCCAATTCACTGGTTTTCTGATTTTGCTGCGTAAACAAACTGCTAGAAATAATTCGTAAAAATTCAGGTTATTCCATGTATTTCGAATATTCTAGAAAAATATTTCTAGCTTCAATACGTAGTGTATTCGTCTCAGAATTGTTCCCATATTTCCAGAGGAAAATGTTTTTCTCAGTCCTTTAAGATTTTCCTGGAGAATGCGGCGTTGTGAGAGAGGAAAGGGCATGACGAAGTGCTATTCGGGGACAACTCGTCCTTTTTGTCACGAGGACGATCGACGATGCATGACTTCGTTTATCATTCAATCGGGTAGAGTTTGTAGCATCCATACATTCAGAATTCGTAAGGATTGTGGGGCCTAGGACGAATTTACTCGGATGTAGGGAAAATCATTGTAAAATCCTTGTTGACTTGAAAATTTACTCGAAAAAATGCAAAATTTCTTAAGTGAAGAAGAAGCTGAGAGAATAATTGGATTGGAATCGATTGTCTAAAAAAAATGCGAGGAGCTTAAGTGCACCACATGTTGCTTTTGAAATTTTATTTTTATTTTTTAGTATTTATTTTTTTAGTCATGCATTATTACAATTTATTTTTGGATTTCAGAAACCTGCTTAATTTTTGTGTTTTACGAAAGGTTTTAGCTTTTTTTTTACTAATCAAGAAGACCGTGAATTCGTTTGTTTTTTTTCAAGGCCCACAAGTCCCCACACAAACATCCTTACACAAATCCGACATGATATCACGATTCATCCCTCCGCAATTAATCTCGACCAGTTCACATCCTTCCGTTTCCCCCCTCCTGCTCCTCCTCTCCGGATCTCCTGCGGCAATCTCCTCTCACTGATAACAAAACATTCATCAATTCGACGAACGAGGCAAGTTCCCATCTCTAACATCAGCTGCGATTTAGAAAGGAAGAAAAAAAAAGAAACGTATCGCTTCTGGCGATTTGCGCCGCCGCACTTCCCAACAAACTACGACAAAAACGGGGGCCCGTCTGCCATCTCTCCGCGGGGAATTGACGAGCATTGGCCAGACAAAGGAAGATAGAAAGCGAACTATTTTTGGCAAACTCAATTTTGCAATGGATGGTTTAGGGGGAAAAACCGTTCCTGGCTATCGTTACGGTAACTTACCTTTGTGGAGAAGCATTTAAAGAGGCTTTTCTTCATTCTTTATCCTACCAATTTCCTCTGTTCAATCCATCACTTTCAATCTCAAGTTAATTTTTAGTTCTAAAAATTCGCTAAACATTTCTTTAGCAGCAGATAAATTATTAATAATTCCAAAAATACTCTGAAAGTGTACTCTTTAAAATGGTGACCGATAGTGGATGGAGGGGAATAAGAAAGGCTACAAACATTTTAATAAGAAAAATTATACATTCTGGATGAATATGAATAAATATCTGGGCGCATCTCACTATCATAAATATTATGTGTTCTTTTTTCAATCTATTCTCTCTTGCTGGAAAATTCCTTAAAGACAACCAAACCTTCATGTAATAGAAAATGTAAATAAATGGATTCTTCTCCTGGATGTAAGGCCTCTTTGAGTTCACACTCGAGGAGAAAAATACTCAAAAAATAAAGAAAAGTGGGTAAACAAAAAAGGAAAAGTGAAAATACAGGTTAAAATTTAAGAAAAAAGTTAAGAAAGAAAAGAAAAAAAAAACTAAGATTGAAGTTCTTTGATGGGAACCGCATTCGTTCAGCAACTCAATGAATGACGTTTTTTGAAAATATTTATATCATATATATATATATATATATATATTTAGATTTAATTGTTGTTTACTTCCAAATGGAAAATGGAAAAGCAAAATTTCAAAACAAAAAAAAATGATTATGCAACAGTTCCATTATCGATATTCCAGGAAAGCTGAAAAGTTTGAAAAGGAAAGCAAATAAACAGATTCGAAAAAAGTAAATATGTGGATCGTTGACCTCTGATCTCTGGAGATGATCTCTGGAACGAGCCGAGAAATCAAGCACGATTCCAAGAAATTGGCGGCAAGAATGATAAGGTAAATGTGGATATATTTGCGAAAATATGGGATTGTAACGAGAAATAACTAGAACTCGGCAACAAGAATAAGTTTGTTTAAAGTCAATTTTCTTTCGGGAAAAAACTGAACAGATCGAAAATTTCCTGATTTTTTTCCCGTTCCAATATAAAAACCAGTACAAAAAGTGGTACGGAGCTGCGCAAGCCGGGGAAGTGCCGCACGCAAGTGGCGAATGCTCATCTCCTTTCTGAATGAACGGTCTACATTAACAGTACTTGTAGCGATCTGTACCCAGTCTAAGGATAACAAGAAATCGCCTAGAACCTAGGCATACTAAAAATTAATGTGAATAGAGGGAAATTTCCCCTGACATGGTCAATAAATGGACATTCAATCACTTTATGGAAGCAATGCGATGTAAGAACAATGATTTAAAGCAGAGAAAAAGAAAAAAAAAAACTAATAAATCGACCTAAAATCACTCACCATCATTCCGGAAAAATTGACAAGTGCCCGCAGCACGAAGAGAAAACTGCAAATAATTGACATTAGTTCGAATGTGAATAGCGGGACTTTGACGAATTTTAAAAATAACGATGGCGAAAAAATTGCTGCGCGTGAAAATTTGTCACGAAATGGATGAATGAAATCATGAAAATGAAATACTCGATGTATGGAATCATGGGCAAAGATTAATTGATCGTGCGAATAAAAGAAATCGTTGAAAGACTGTGCATGGAGCTGGGAAATTTACGGTAAAATATTTATTTATTTATTTATTTATTTACTTATCAGGCTCAATAGGTTGCCAAAAGGATGAGGCAAGGACGAATACAAATAAATACAGGGAATACATAGTAAAAGGAAAAGCAGGAAAGGAATGCGATGAGCAGGGATTAGTGCCGTAAACGATTCCGGCACAAGGATGATTTAGTCCTTAAACGCCTCCAGGACTCGGTAAGTTAGGTGTTAAAATATGTATCCATAACTATTTTTTATCGTACTTTATATTTCTGCATCGAATTACCTTGGAATGGATGAGCAGGGCCATAAAAATAGAGGAATGGATGAATTGAAAGGATGAGTGGAGAAGGAAGGAAGGAAGGCCGTAAGCATTAAAGTAACCATTACTTTCAATTTCCTACTCGAACAGACAAATTATTGGTGAAATAAATAAGAAAACGAAAAAGAATGTGTAAGAGAGAAATAAGCAAATAAATAAGGTATACAAATCATCAAGAAAATTAAGAGAAGAAAAATGAACCTGGAAACGCAGCAGCGAAAAAATAGTTACGCATTAAACGACGTAAAATTGGTTGTTGGTGAATAAATCAATGCGTAGAGCAAAATAATGAACGATATGATAAAAAATAGAAGGAATATATGGAAAAATATGAAAAGATGAAGTGGATAAGCAGAAAAGGAAAACAAATTCCAAAAAAAAATCATGAATTGATAAACGAATGGACAAAATGGATTAATGGATGACTGAATGGAAATGAATATGTAGATAAACTGCTTTCTTTTCCTTTCTAAAGTTTTCTAAAGTACGTGAATGACGCGAAATGAATGAGTGAATGAATGAATGAATGAATGAATGAATGAACGAATGACTGAATGAATGAATAAAAAAATTATCAATCAATCAAGTGAATGAGGAGTTTAAATTCCTTAGATCAAGAGGTAAAACAGTGACCGGATCCAATAACAAAGCGGTCAACGAGTAAATAAATGAGAAAAAAACGAAACAATGAATGAGTGAATGAATGAATGAGTGAATAGCACACGACACGAGAAGTTCAAAACCACTCGAAAGAACGAAATAATATGGTTTACGCTACATAAACTTTCGAAGTAATAAGTAAACTCCGCCCAATAAGGCACTCATTTTGCAGCACCTGTCAAACAGCTTGAAAATAATTTGATATGTGAGTAAAACGTACTCGGAAACAGCTGCGCCCTCCTGAAAAAAAGTCCCCGCACCGGGAAAACGTAGTAATACACAAAAACACGAGATCCACACCGTAGAAGAATCGATAGTGGTGATCAAAATTTGAGCGAGATCAAAGCGAGATCGCAAACTTGAACAACGGCCATTTTTGATTTCGCCGTAAGAATGTGTAAATTGAAATAAAAAAAAAATAAAATAAGAGGTAAAAGGTGAGCGTGGTAGGGATATCTTCAAGGTTTTTGTGTAAAAACGATTCGATGATTTAAAGTGAGAACGAAACGATGTAAAAACGAACGACTACTCACTGACAGAAACAGAGTCCTTGAACTTTAGAGACGGCGAAAATCCAGAGATAGAACCGAGAAATATTACCACTTAATAACCATTAAGAAACATATCCAGAGGGTTAGCTAACGGAACTGATGGCAACAGAAGACTTTGCCGCGGTGCTGGGCCAAGTAACCAAAATAAAAAGTATTTTTTTAAAACATTAAAACAGTTATTGTTGCCACTGTTAACCATAACAGTGCATGGTCAATTGCAGAGCTTGATTTTTCACAAATTATCTATTGTTTACATAGAAAACGTGCTTTTTTGCACCTTGCTACGCTTGAATTCAACAAAAGCAGGAGGCTATGAAATAACACATATTACACTCACGTTACACAAAAATTCGTTCGAGAAAAAAAAGGAGGGTAGCTGGTTAGGAAAGGCGTTAAAAAATCTGGAAATTCCATTAGAGTTCGGAAATTTATCCATTTCTCAGGACTATTGTGACCTCAGATTTATACTGATTGAAAAAACAAACTTATCAACTACTTATCAACTTAATTTGGTCCGTATTTGGAGGAGATCTGTCAAGTTCACGGATTACGGACCGCGACTAAATCCCGAGTTTTAGACCGTGATGCTCTAAACAGATACGGACGGTTTCAAGATATCCAGCTAAATATTTCTAAGAAATAAAGAAAAAACAGCCAAATATCCCTTCCTGTTCAACAACAGGATACCGTTTATAATACAGTAATTGATAGTGTACGTAAAAAAAAGCTGTCTGATTGCTTACTATTAATCATTTTCGTGGTACCGTAATAGCACCAGCGCAGTTTAAATAATTTTTTTTTTTCGAGCCAAGATCATCTGCTATCGCTCACGAAAGCAGAGTGCAGAAGCGTAGACGCTTTTTTTTGAAATGTACTGATTACACAAAACGTTAGTATGACTGTTCACATGACACAAAGTTCACGTAACTGCTCGTAAGTGCGGACAACTCGGACATTCAATATCCGCCCACTCAGCAGCCAACGGTCCTCGGCCGAGCGCCGCCGGCCGCGCGTCAGCTGCTGCGTGTGCATCCTCAGGCGACGGGGGCCGTCAGTTCGCTACCTGTCACTCGCAGCCGAGCTCTTCACATTCCGGGACGAGCGCCATCGCGCTATTTATCACCTCATCCATCCATTTACGAGCGGCTCCCTCACACCATGACTCTTTGAAGAGGATTTATTCGATGATTTTTGATGAAACTCAAACAAAAAAACACACACAAGCAAAGAAAACAGCATAAACAAAAACACTCGCAGAAAACACCCCAATAACTCAGTAATTTCGATTGTTGACAGTTAAGTGGACAATTTCTCGGACGATACGTCAATAAAAACAAAAGCAGCGGTCGCACTGTCAAGATCAGGCGAATAACTCGACGCGAGGACGAGTTTGATGGCAAACATTCATCTAAAGCGGACCTTATACGGAACTAGTAGGAACTCAACTGATTTTTGAAGATGTTCACTGGACCATCCAGGACTCTGCGTCCGAGAAAGTATATTTTCCTCTCCAACTTTTCAGATAGAACTTTTTTTTTAAGTAAAGTAGGTTGCTTTCTTGGTTTATCTACACACAAATGGGCAAACAAAGGAGAGTACTGTATCAAGATACGATATTATCATAAGCTACGTTTTATGACAGGATTTTTGCGTTTGCTTGGATTTCTGATGTGTCATAACAAATTATCGATCCCTTAATTTCACCGATTTCCGATCGATGCGGATACTTTAGTTCCGGGTACCGCTCAACGAGCTGATCGCAATTTCTTTACATATGCGAGTTCCTGAAAAGAATGGGAACTCTTTTTATTTCCAAGAAATGCGCTTCATTTACGAATCAGAGCTGTTCACAAATTTTAGTTTTAGAAGTAAAAAAAGGGGGAAACTTTTTAAATATTAGAGTACATTTTAAATCTGACAAGGAAAAATGACAAAGACACATTTTTTTGTGCAACCACTCAAAATATTGCAGGTTGACCCTATGCTAAAATAAAAGGGACATCTCTACCCCTTTATGAAAACCAATGTATACGAGATCCTGAAAAGAATGGGAACTTTCAAAATTTTTACATATGCAGAAATATTTCTGGAAAAATAAGGAAAATACTGTACTTGTGTAGGATATTATAAGCAGGACTAATGCTATAAAATATATAAATGCTAAATATAAAACATAAAAAACAAATGTAGCTGCCAAAGCTGGAATGGCTGGAAAATTCGGCTACAGACATCTCGGAATCAGCTGCGCAAAATTAACAGTGGGAATTTCCCTGTTATCTGTAGATCATTTGTTTTTGATTGATTGACGCTCTAAAACTACAGAATTAGTGGTGTGAATCTATAATTGAATTTGCAGACGTTTTCAGAAAAATGAAAAGAATTCCACAGAATCTGCACATATCTGGTTTAGAACAATTTAGTTAGGTATAATTAGGTAAACGGAACAAATGACTCACCAAGGATACGGTAGTTCTCGAAATTTCCACATATTCAGAAGCAACTCTGGAGAATACTGCGCTTGTGTAGGATATTCTGAGCAGGACTAATGCTATAAGAAATTAAAATCACCGAAAGATTGAAATTCTTTGATAAACAGCTTCATCTAATAATTTTTGGGACCTTCGCAGCTTAAAATCAGCAAAAAAAAAAAAACTAGAAAAAAGTGGATAATCTTTAAAATATGCGATGAATTCATGAAAATTCTCTGTTTAGCGATCCATAGCTTCGGGAAAGAAATCCGAGGGAAGTCCAACAGTGTAAACAGTCGGGAAAAAAAACAGAAAAAATTCCAAACTCAATTTCCTTCTCGTTAAAGTGATTACATTTAACCGCACAGCAATTTTGACGTGTAATGTTCTTTTTTTAATGGGAGAAGGATGCACAATACATGGTCCCTTAAATTTAATATAATAATATAGTATGAAATAAATTCTAAGCATTTACATAGATATTTACATTAACAAAAGCAGAGTCGCATATTCTTCTTGTTTCACAGATAGTAAAAACAAATAAATAAATAAATAATAAATAGATAGTAAAAAAAATTGTTTTGAGAAATAATGAAAGTAATTGTCGAAAACTCTTCTTTGTGAAATCTTAAAGAAAATTTTTTCAGTTTTTTCTAAATTTCAAAAATTATGCAGAACAGTGGAATCCCAGTAACCAGGTCCTACTTCGAATTTGAACAGTGAGCAAATAAAAGGGAAATTTGAAAATTTTTAATTTCAACTGTACCTAAATTCAAACGAATCGAAAATGTCTGAATGCTCGTAAAACTGAACAACTGGATTTTTTTCCTGAAAAAATTCAACTGTTTAAAAAATTCAAATTTTTCTTGCGACGTATCCACTAGGAAGAAATCAGATTCATTGCAGATTTCTACTATTTTCTTATGGTACTTGAATTTGGAATAAAATTAGCGCATGGGTTATAAAGACTTGAAATAAGAAGTTTAAAAAAAATAAAAGTTATAGAAATCATAGATTTAAACTCACATCTTTTCTTGGACTTTTAGTGAATCTAGAAAAAATCTCACTGTAGAGATGTTGCTCAGATGGATGTCAAAAAACTGCAAAAGAAACTTATACACTGGACCAGAAACTATTGTGTAGGGCGCAAACGTAAGCGCAAAATTAGTTTGTGAATTTGTGAATTTTCAATCAATTATTACACCCTACTGCAAAAAATATTGATCACTAATAATCAATAAACGAAAGTTAACGCTTTTTCGAGGAACTAACTGCATTCCGACATCTTCTAAAGTCAAATGACAAGAAATTCAGTTACCGCATTTAGGCATGGCTAATCTGTGGATAAACCTCTAACACTACCCTACCACATCTCTCGTTTTGGATATTTTCAATAATAAAACATCCAAAACTCTAAAATTACTTGGCACTGATGTAGGTGAAGAATATTCTTGGCACATTTCCAAATACAATCAACATTTTGAAGTGGAATTGGTAAGGAATAGAATGTCAATTGAACAAAAATAAGGTGGTATAATCCATTATCGAAAAAATTGCGAATCCCCCTACCAATCAATCAGCACCAAATCTATATGGTAGGAATAAAGAACCACTTCTGGCCACTTTTTCTAGCGTGGAATGATGTCAGTCGAATGTTATTCGATCGAAAATGGCTAGCATTTCCGTTCGATTATGTTGGAGAGAGCAATTAATGACTATTTTAGGAAGATCGGCAGGCGTGATTATCCATTTGAGTCCAGAAAAATCAGGGAAAGTAGGGAAACATGGACAAAATTTTCCATAGGTTCTTGACTAAAAACTACAACAATTTCTGGAATGAAAAGCAATCGAAAATTTCCCTTTCTCGAAAGACTAGTAGGTATTATCGTTAGTAGCAATAATATCAGGTTTTTTATTATTACTAGTAAACTAAGAGAGAAGGTCGGCTCCGCTCGTGAAGCGTGGGCTCGATGGACGTTGTAAAAGCACTTTCTTTGCCACGACGAGCCTCCCGGAAACAAACCTCCGAACCTCGGAGACCGCAAAAAACATCAATCATCCAGGCTGAGTTATGAGTGGCAGTGCGATGTGGAGAAACTTGATTCCCCGTTGCTGGGTGATTTTCGTGGAACGGGGGAAAAAATACTAAATCCACTCTTTTCTTGTTATTTATTCTTTTCATTGTTCTTCGTCATCATATAGGAAGCTGGTAAGCGTTTAAAATACCCTAGAGAGAATATTTAATAAGATATACAGACAGACACAACACGCTTCACTTCTGCGTGTTAAACACGCCACACACACACGCCACACACACACACACGCGCGTATGTATGTACATACACAAAAATTTTCGCATAACAACACTTAAAGCACAGTGAAAGCAAGCAGTGAACGGGGAAAAACACAGCGACCAATGACCAAACGGAAAAAAAAACGAAGTCGTAGCTGTGACGACTACGATTTCACGCTGGAGCAGCACGTCGTCTTACGTCACGTCGTGTACGTCAGATGAGTGGCCATCGTGCCGCCAAGAAGAGGTGACGAACCGACGATCGACGGTCGCCGGCTGGTCGTCGCTGCGACTACGAGCGACGGCGACGATAAAGAGCTGCTGGCGCGAGTGCTTGTGAGCCGCAAATCGAATTAGAATGTAGGAGCATCGGGATGAAGAGACAAGTGAGTGAGATGTAAGCGGGAAGAAATGCCGAGAATCCAAAGAGGACAGCGCAGTGAAAGGAAGAATAGGAAAAAAAAACGAAAAATTCTAAAGAAAAAATGCTAAAATAAATGATTGCATCATATTACAAATAAATAAACGAACAAAAAAAATTTGCTTAGTAGCCGGAATATTATACATAACTCCACTCCTATTTTTTCTTTCAATATTCTTTCAATTCAATTCAATTCTTCTTTCAATACAACAATAAATGTTAAAATAAATAATTATGCCATATTACAAATAAATAAACGAACAATAAAATATTGAAAAAAAAACAGTTGGGGAATTATACGTAATATTCTGACTACTGAGGAGAAGAAGGCTCGGTATTTTGCGAATTTTCGAGGAAATCCCAGTTAAAAAAGAAAAATTATTCAAAGATCTTTTTTATTGCTAGAGCAACAAAATTAGAAGAACACACTCGTTGAAGGTTTCCTTTATTTGAAACTGCACAAAATAACGGGTTTTTTTTTCTCCGATCTCCTCATTCCCTTAAGATTTCCCTCAAAATTCTGTTATTCCCTACAACATTTTCCAATTCCCACTTTTCACAACTTCCCAGAATTGCCACATTCGTTACTCACCGATAACATCACTTTAGTCACAAGAAAAAAGGATGGCTTTGGAAGAATCGAATGAAAAAAGTTCTAGGACAACGATTTTAAGGACATTTTTGGCAGTTAATGCCTTTCATTTCTCATTTTTCTGGCATGTAAGATATTTCTGTAAGAAACCAGGATTAAAAAGAAACATGCAGGAGTGGGAATATGTGGCGAGGAGGAACTTCTCCTGGATAGTAGCAGAAAAAAGTAAACTACCATGAAAGAGTTAGAATAGGTGACGAGGAGGAATTTTTTCTAGATATTAACAAAAAAAAGCAAACTATGTACTAGTAATTAACTGCTAGTACTTCAAATTAACTAAGTAATTAACTACTAGTAATCAGTAATTTATTTTTTCAGAACTACTAGGCTGTAGTTGGTAGTATTGCTATTTGCCAAATTGACAGAATCATTTTTATTGTTTATTCCATTTGAAGTGTACAGAATACAGTCGAATTTAACACAAAAAAAAAACATTTTTATTCCATTTTGAATGCTATTACTCGAAATGGAAACATGTATTTTTTTCAGGAACCAGAATCTTCTAGACACATTATTTTTATCTCCGGAAAAATGACCTGTTCAGTAATTCCAGCACTTCCCATCCGCATCCATTCAACAATGACGACCTCTTTAACGACTAATAAATCTCCTATCCTCTAAATAGAGAAAAATAAGATGTCAATGCTTTTTTTTAAAAAAAAATTATCAGGCCGAAGCAGTCGTTCTAACATAACAATTACCGTTGTCCCATGTTGTGTGCCGAGAAAAAAACAAGAAAATAAAATATAAAAAGAATCTGGAAAAAAAATGAAAAAGTAAAATAACATCCCTCATTTCTACATTGTAATTTTGTGGGATTTCTTCATTGTATGTTCCGTTCGCAATGATAAAATGATGATGTAAATGATAAGAAAACCAATCAATAAGGAAATAAATAATAAATAGTAGTAAAAATGTTTGAAAACAAAATTCTAGAAACCCAAAGAAAGGATTCAATCCAAATTAGGTATTTTCAAAACAGTAAAAAAGCGATAAGAACTTTTATGACTTTGTAGTAGAACTACGGTACTTTTTTGTTGCAAAAACATGAATTTTGCAAGATGTGATGACAGTATACGTGGAGAAAAAGAGTTCTAGGACTTTCACGGATTTTCTAATATTAGCTTGAGCTAAATATTAATCACATTCCGCTCAAAACTATTGCTAAACATAGGGAATCGGTGCCAAACTATAAATCAAACGTATGAATCACGACCTATGTAGGCGGACGAGTTCGCAGTCCCCGGATCACTCGTACACGTGCGTGCGTCATTCGTACATGTGTACGAATGACGTCAATAATGTGTGTGTGTACGATAAATTGGTAAACTCGTCTTTTGCGCAATATAACCTCCGTTTCTGGAAGAAATTCATTCGGGAACCAAAGGAATTTCGTAGTGACATTATTTCATCAGCAAGCAGCACACATAAAACCTCCTCGAAATCCGTAAAGTTACAGTAACCATGAATGATTTTAATGTGACCGCCTTTAGTGAATGAAAAGGATTTGTTTCCAAGATATATTTAAGAGTAGGTCCCGGCAGGAAAGAGTAGCTCCTAAGAGAATTCTAATTCCACTCCTACGGTATAAAAGTATATATGTGGCGGTGAGATAGAGTGATCCCTAAAAAAAGTTACAGCAACATAACACTTCCCGGTGCAGAAAAATATCCACGTGAAATCAGAAATGGTGAAGCACTGATGGCAAGATCCTAGAAAAAAACCCCGTTGTACAAAGAATTTTGTATAAACATCAAAAATGAGCGCTGTCGGAATAAAACAGGAATGAAATTTATGAGAACAATTTATATAAATTATTTTCATAGCAACGAGAGCAACTAAAAAGTAGTTAATAATTATTTTGAGATCCGTGGCTGTGTTAAGGCCACTTCACTTAATTTCCCTGTAAAATCTTATTTTCACCGAACTTTTCCTCTCGATTTTCATCGAAAGAAAAAAGAAAAAAAACACTAATGAAAGGATAGTGGAATTGCTGTAACTTTACTAAGGAAACTGCAGATAATAGCGCAGCTGTGCCGGAAGTAGGTTCGATGGAGAAAAAAAAATCTCCAAACAACGAGGAAAATCTCTCTGCATATCCAGGAATCCTACAAACAACAATTGTGGCACATTTCTTCGCAAATCCACAAATTGGTTTACGCAAAACGAAATAGAAAATATTGTTTAGAAAACAGAAAAAAATCAAAACTTAAAAAATCAAAACTTATAATAATAAAATTTAATTTTCTAAATATGAATAGAAATAAAGTAGATGGAAAAAAATAGAAAGAATAAAGGAAGAAGGTGAAACGAAGTGAAATAAGTCGATGTCATCATGGATAAATAAATAAATAAATAAATACGGTTACATATAATGTGACCGGAATTATATGACAACAAAAAATCCTCATCCTATGCTCCTGGATGAATCAATGCTTACGGCGATAAATGGTAGAGTAGTGAAGAGGGTGGAGAGACGGGACGGACTCGACACGGCTCCGCCCCCGTCCCACGTCTATCACTTCGTGCTCGGAACACACAACAGCTTCACAATGTGTGACAACACAGAGACGTTCGAAATCGCGAACGCAAACGGTCCCGTTGAGAATTAGAGTTCGTGGATGAAAAACAACTACGAAAAGAAGCTAGAAGGAGGAGCGCGGAATATCCTTCTCACAGTTCTTCGCCTCTTCGAACCTTCGAATCAACTCACTTCCACTATATCCACACACACTGGCTGACAACTTGAAAAACAAGCAATTTTCTCCTCGATTTCACATAGCAGAAACCGTGTAAATCTTGAGCGAATTGCTCGTAAATCGGTTGATTCAATGTGGATCTCTGTGCGTGCGTGCGTGCGTGTGCGTGACCGAGGACATCAGAAATCACTTATCTCGGTTTTTGAGACGTTATGGTAAGTATTATTAACGCTACATGAGAGAAAAGGAAGTGAAATCAGCAAAACATCGACCGCTGCGTGACAAAAGGTGTTGAAAACATTTGTAAAATTCTGTGCACAAGATTAAATTACTAATTCTTACAAATCAGTGAAAAAAGAAGGAAAAATATAGAGAAGCTCTGATAAGGTACAGAATTTTAGTATCATAATTCATGCCTTAATACATAATATGTACACAATTTATTATTTATGTAAATATTTTAAATAGTTTTTCTCTCAGTTTACAATATTAAATGTAAAGATTTTCACTTCTCGTTGACTTTCCCTACTCCTTGGGCAATTTTTCGGTGAAATTCTTAAAGGACATCCTTGGAAAAGATGAAAATGATTGGGATATATCAAAAGAAATGATTTGGAATGAAGAAACTCCAATCTCACGAAAAAGAGTCCTGAGCGGAACAGGAAGTAGGAAACGCAATAAGATCCCTAAATGGAAGTCTTAGTTCTCTTCTTTTTTGGGGAGCTCCACCTCTTAAATTCGATATCTAAATCCTAGGGAAAGCCTCTAACAAGTTAAAATACCAAAAAAAAAAGGGGGAACAAAGAGGATAAATAAGGAAATGATAAAAGCAGTGCAGTTTTCTTCCGGCTAATTTTAATGTGGTTATTTCGAAGCGGAAAAGAGTATGTTTTTAAATCATATTGGACAAAGTCATCGACGGATGTAATTTAAATGTAAATGGTGTCGCGAGGATTCCAGAAAAATTCGAAGTATGACGAAATTTTAGATTTTTGAGATTTTAAATCCGATGAGCAGCTGCTCACAACCAGATGATGGACGTACTTAGCTATGTGCGTCGTCTAGGATTCCCCGGAGAGCACTCAGAACCTAGGACTGAAACGAGTAAATCACAAAACGTGGGCGGAGCGTGAGTGAGATATCCAGAAATAGATTTACTTGGTCGTTAGACGACGATCTCAGATATCCGTGTATGTGTCTGTGTGTGTCTGTGACCGATCCATGCTAGAATCTACCCTCCCTCCTAGAAGTCACAGATCCATCTCGCTCCACCTCGATCATTACGTAGTCAGCTGAGAGTTGAGCAATGAGGCTCATGAAGAACCCGAATAGCGGCACTTAGCGATTCGCCCTCCGCACTCCGCGGTCTCTCGGTCAAAAGCTCAAAGAAAAAGTGATGAGCGGCCATTAAGACCCGCTAAAGACCTCATTTTAGTTTTGACGGATGTGTGTGTGTGATAGGCGTGGCCGCCACAGCTCCATAAACACTTACAGATTCAGAAGCGAAATCCTTGTTCCACGCGAAACATGAGTTCGATGAGCAAATAAAAGCGCTAGTGACAAAATGTGTAAGTTATTTTGATTAAAATTTTAATAATTAATGAAAAGGTTGCGGTCATAAATGGAGCAAGCAGAGAAAGATGAAAGAGATATGTAAGAGTGATGATCTTCCGAATAAACTTTGATATTTTTACCGAGTACCAAATCGAAAGGATCAAAGAATAACAAATTAGATACTGGTAAAGTAGTTGGTTTGTAGGAAGAACTGCTAACTTCAATTGAAAACGATTCCGAACGAACAAAAAAAATACGAGGAGAAAATTGAGAAACACAAGGCCTTCCTAATAAAATTTTTCTAAAAACAACTACGTAGAAAAAGAGGAAACATTCCAAAAAATCAAAAACTACTTGGAAAAAAAATTCGTGCACTTGATCAGAACACTTTTTTCATTGAGTTTTTCTGTATTTGTTCTTTGTAAACCTTCAAAATAAGAAATTTCAAGAATATTTGTCTTAAAAAACGCGTTCAAGCCTTTTCCCCGTAAAATCACAGGAGACCTTATTTCAATTAAAAAACTATTTAGGTGAGACTTTTCATTTTTTTTTCAACGATGTAATGTGGAAAACAAATGGTGTCTTACATTCACTTTTGCTTTGTTGCTAGCACCTCGTAAATAGTAATCGTCCATCAAGAAATATCATTTTTATTCATTATGTGATTAAAATAATATTTTTCAACATTTAGCCAGATTTTGCAGAGCAAGATTGCTTCAAAAATGTTTGAAGTTCACAATTGGAGTGCAACTTTTTACTCGATCCTCATAAAACTCAAAATTTATGGCAATCAACGTTACCATCCGTAATACTCTATTTTTGGATCTATTACCTCGATCCTGTTATCTTATCCATAGGAGACGAAAATAGTGAAAAAAAGAAGATTAATTGCCAATTTGTGAAACTTCCGCCATTTTCGCAAAGATTTCGTTGTTCTTTTTTCAATTGCTGCGCAGTAATTTCAAAAAAAAACCATTTTAAGGTAGCAAAAAGCAAGCTTCAAATTTCACAGAAAATTCTCAGAACGGTGTTTCTCATGTTTTACATTTTTTCTGTGAAAAAAATTAGAAAAGTATGTCGAAAAAAAAACAATTAGTCATCAATATTTGAAAGTCACTAGAAAACTCAAAAAATTAGCTTTCGGTGATTTTTTCATTGTTACGTCTGTTACGAGGACAATCATTGCCGATAGATGCGGTTTGAGCCAGTCCCATTAATCAAATTACCAGGAATTTGCAGCGGTGTAGAATTGGAATTGGAATTTATTCCAGTTTTCATTTTCGCGGAACACTTGAATGAATGAGATTTCAGGGCTTCTAATTTCAAAAAAAAAACCAGGAAATAGGCGGTATCCTTTCGAGTTCACTTTTGCAAAATATCCAGTTTTGTGGTACCAATCAGAAAACAAGAAAAAAAAAGCCGAAACGCAAAAAAAAAAAAAACAAAAAAAGAACGAATGAACTTCGCGCAGCTTCAGGAAAGTGCACGATAACTTTTTTGAACTTCTCTCCAGGAAAAAAAAAATCACGAATTGACGCGGTTTTCGGTCTTCTTATTACAAAAAAAAAGATTTTAAGGTACCTAACTCATCGCAACGAAAAAATCGTTTGCTTCATTAAGCTCTTCCAGTCATAATATGATACAAAACTTTTGTAAAAACAGATTTTCTACCTAGCACCAGAGCTTATGATAAGTCTCTGCCAAAAATTCTACATGAGAGACACCAAAGAAGCAGAGAAATAACGTCACGTGCGAAGAGGGGGAACATCAACAAATGTAAATTAATTCCTGCACACTCAGTTATTCTTATAAACATGCTACAACCAACAACATACATGAGGTGAAGTCAACTTTTACTACGGAAACACCATAAATCGATAAATCAATAGGAATTTGTTAAGCCGGAAGGTGTAAAAATAACTCTATTGTGAGTAAAAAGCTGAGATACTCTACGGTGATGGATGTTCAGCAACGTAGGGGCCCATATATCTGTCACTACTGGTCCCAAGAGGCCGGAAAAGGGTTTGATTATGCAGTTCGCACATATTTGCTACCCAATACTTATAATTCGAGCAATTATTGTCAGTGGAGCATCGTTGTGAACCTCGCCAACTTTAGTGCTTTTACCGATTGCCGATCCCAGGATAACCATGGTTAGTCTTTTTCCATTAAGAACGACGTGATCTTAGAAACTCCTGGAAAAAATGTTCCTGTGAAAATGTTGGTTAGAAAAAATATGATGTTATAATAATGAAATATACAAGAAAAAAAAAAACTCCTCAAGAAGTTCTTACAGTGAAAGTGTTAGTGGCAGAAAAAGAGAAGTAAAGACCCTATTTCTTCAATTTTGGCCGCGACCAATTTATCCACCAAAGTGCTATGCTCAAATATTCAAGGAGACATATCCGAAAATATCCCTAGATATCCTGGTAACCACCAGTTAATAACGTTTAAATAATTAACAAAACTCAAATATGTACTGCAGCTTAGAGCTTTTTTATTATACATAAACTAATTATTCTTGAAATAACTGGAAACAACTGGAAGAATTTGCATGGATGCTAGAAAAAAATCAAGAACCGTTAAATTTCACTATTCCGAAGTTTTTTTTTCACTTATCAAGAAGAGTGAAAATAAATTCTACAGAAATCGAACTTGAAACTTTCTAAACGACGCTTTGAGTCATCAAAAAATCATACTCCTAGAAAAAAATCCATATACGTGATACGGTAGCTTCATGAATGATGATAAATCGAAGAAGGCAAAAGGGATTTTCACTTGCCTTCCTCGAACCATCGTGCATGCTTTCTCGAGAAACATGTTGACGCCTAGCATTGGAGCAGCCAGATTTTAATTTGCATATTTTCGCGCCAAATAATCGTCGTATGCCGTAAAAGCTCCTTAGGTCGTTGTCTATGCACAGGAACGCCGATAAAATGGACATCATGGATTTTATGTGAAGAAGGAAAGGGACCTATAGATCAATAAGATCAAATGATGGGACATAGTTCCGTAAAAATATGATAGAAAAAGTGAATTATTAAGAAAAATCCTGAATTACTTCGAAAAATTAAGAAAGAAAAAAGAAAAAAATATTTAGTTATTTTGAGAATAAATCCCAGTCTAGAAGTAAGGCAGAAAAATAAACAAATCTATAAACCAAATAATCAATAATTTTCAAATTTTCGAAAAAGTTTCCCGTTTCATTGAAGGGATCTAAGTGGAACTGCGGCGGATGGGACATTCATCAATGACCACCGTGTGACTGTAATTTATTGTTTAATGGTTTTTGCGAAGGGACAACGCTGGGAGTCTATGGTGGTACGGATTTGAGGTGGAGTATTCTTATACTGGGTCGTAGATTAGGGGGAGGAGAGCGTGCGTAAGGCCGGCGCGCTCCAATCGAACTCATTGTAGAAGGTAGCGCGCCAGAACGTTCGAAGCCGCATCTTCAGGGCGGTTTTTTACGGCGATTGGGAAGAAATGGACGGAATCACCCTCCCTCTCCATAATCTACGATCCCGTACACGAATACTCCATCTGAAATCCGTACCACCTCAGATTCGTGGAATGATACCCATAAGCCATAGGAGAGCGGCAGAACGATAACGGGACGATGGCAGGATACGCAAGGGAAAGCTTGCACTACTAAATGTACTTTCATTCAATGAACTGAAAATATCCACGAAGAAAAAACCATGGTAAGGTTAGGCTCGTACGTACGTTGATACTGTACTTATTAATATTACGTCATTTGGCTCTACAGTATACTAATAGCAATCAATTAAGCTCTACGAAATGAGTGCTCCAGCTGCCAGCACTGCAAATAAAATTATTTTTATTTCACATGAGAACTGGTCCTCATTCCTTTCCTTGCATAATTTCAAATAAGATCGAGTGCCGCAACATCTATATCTTCTCTCAGTTACCTCTTTTTTTCCAAATTTTTAGACCAACAAAAAAATAACGCTCATAAAATCCTACAAAAGAGGACGTTATACTTCAATGAGGACCAAGTTTCGTTCAGGAGTTTTCCATAGAGAAATAATTTCCGCAAATGAAATACCAAATCCTACCAGACGTATCAAATGATGAGGCTTAACAAAATAATGAAATAAAAATAAATAAAAAAATAGAATAAAATTAAATAAAACAAATTCAGGATTCCAGCAAAACCGGGAAACTATTGATTTTGTGACCAGGATAAAAATATATCTACATATATGTTTTCCAACATGTAATCCTATTTTAGTACATCCCGTTTCCCAAACATTTTCCAATTTTTCTTCTTGGAAGAGTCGAACTGTTTGGAACACAAACAAATGGAAACTGAAAAAAGAAAATTCCGCAAAGAATTGACCTCTTACATAAGGGATTGACCACATACATACCTCATACCTTAAGCAGGATGCTAGTGACATTAAGTGGTAAGTGACATTACCTGTATAATCGAGATGAATCAGCAGATATATTTTTCAAGCACATATTTGACTATCTACTCTACTACAAACGCTAAACGCTGTTGTTAGCAAAACTTTTATTCCTTATTCTGAGAAAATTTCAATTTAAAAATGATGCAGATAATGATAATATGGCGTACATACTTCAGAAGTATCGCTAATCAATAATACCGTAACATTATGCGGAATAAGAATTGGATCGAATTGTGATGTTTGAAGCATGTACCCGTGAACAGCTGACGATTGTGATGGCACACAAAATTAGACGAGCGGCTGTCTCCTCACGTAGTTAAATATAACATCGTTGTTCGATAACAAATTTCAGTAGCAAATTACGAGAGTACGAGTTAGCACGACATGTGACGGACGAGATGATCGCCCGTGTGTTTTTCCACGAAATTTTTTTTTTTGCAGGAATCTACACTACACGGAATAACAACCTCATTACTCAAGCCTATTTTTGAAATCTGTCCAGATCTGAGCACGCACTTTTTTATCTAAAATATATATATATATATAATTCTAAAATATAACTAAATATAAATAATTGTAACTAGTTAATTAATTATAATTATAATTAAAATATAACTCTAAGATACATCTATATAAATATAATGTAACGTTAAGAAATATGTCAAGGTATTTTTTTCTTCAATTTTTAAAATGAACCCTATAATGGAAATTATTGACTAAATTTTTTATCCTGTTAGAAGGTGAATTTTACCCTACAAGAGAGTTTGTTATTTTTATTTTTATTTTTTCATTATATTCCGAAAACCTCAAAAAAGAATCTCAGCAATACAAGACAAAGCATTTTCGACATTTTTTCATTTAATTAAGACGATATGTCCCGCCGAAACTGAGACCAATCGAAAACGAAAATCGTTGGACCAATTTTCGTGTGTGCAGAAAATTCTTTTCTTTTAATTTTCATTTTTTCAGAACAAACACGGTTGAACAGATCAGTCAATAATACGCGAACAGCTGTTACTTCTTACAACGTTCACTAATTTTCCTGGTTTCTTATCCGGGACTTTCTGCACGTTTTTTTTCTTGCAGTTATAGTTCTTTATTTCTTAATAAGGGTTTTTTGAATGCATTTTTTCTTTTTGTTTTTTTTCCTCCAAGTTTTTCGTGAATCATTCGATAACCTTCGAACGCAGACGGCATCGGACCGCAGCTTTGGCAGTTTTATCACCGCAAGGGCCGCAAGGTGTCGAAGATGTGCTCTGTTTCATTTTGACATTAAAAAAGATATAGAAAAAAAGGAATTGAAAAAGAGGAAAAAAGGATGAATGAAAAAATACTCAATAAAGCAGAAAAAAACTAAAATGTGGTACAATGTAGACGAGAAATTTCTTCAAAAGATCATTTAAGAAGAACGAAAGTGCTTTTGTAGTGCTTTTTGTTCTTGTGTTCATTTTCGAAAATAAAAAAAAAACTTTGTTGGTGACATTTTTTGTATTAGGTAATAAAAATAATGACGGTAACAAGAAATAACTGGAGTAATAAATATGTAGTATGAATAGTATGCTTATAAAGAATTTATAACAAAAACTTTTCAGAGTCAGATCAGGTTTTCCAGCGAAAAATATAAGTTTATCAATGACAGAAATGTTTTCCTCAATATGAAAGCAGCGTCTATCTTTAGAGCACACATGAATACCTTCTAATTAAGAATAGCAGCAATTAGATGCCAAGAAGTATGGAATACGCGACCCGATTCCTGTCCTGGGCGAGAAAGAGAGAGTAAAAATATCGAAGCTATAGCTCAGCGGTCTTCTCCCTCTCTCTTCTAGGCCTTCTATTAAAGGCATCACTCCACGAATCAGGTGGTACGGATTTCAGGTGGAGTATTCGTACACGGGATAGTAGATTATGGAGACGAGGGTGATTCCGTCCATTTCTTCCTAATCGCCGTAAAAAACGGCCCGGAAGATACGGCTTCGAGCGTTCCGGCGCGCTACTTTCTACAAGGAGTTCGGTTGGAGCGCGCCAACCTTGTGCACGCGCAGCATCTTCCGGACCGTTTTTTTACGGCAGTTAGGAAGAAATGGACGGTATCACACCCCTCTCCATAGTCTCCCATCCCGTATAAGAATACTCCACCTGAAATCCGTACTACCTCAGATTCGTGGGGTGATGCCTTTTTAGAGTTTCACTTGAAGGAACTTATATTTACATTATCCTTTCCGCAAGCAAATCTTCAGGAAAACCAAAAAGTCTGGAAATGGCTCTATTCAATCCCAACAGCAACATGGACATGGCAAAGCTCCGATGCAGGTGCGGAAAATCTTTTCCGAGGAAAGGGACGATTAAGAGAACAGGCGAGAAAATTTTTGAGAAAAAATCCTGGATTTCGCTGGACACGATAAATCAACCCTTATCCTATGCAACCATTTCTGTTTCTTAGCACATAGTTTCCTTTAAATTTTCTTTTCCTTCACAGGGGGGAAAAAAGAGATTTCCTTGACTTTATTCCACATTTTTATTTTCCAGTTTTTCGGATGATTCCGAAAGGCAGCAAAAAATAAACAAAAATTTTTTAGGTGGTGTAGAAATTTACACAGAGACCCCTTTCATCCATCTAGAGGCTGAGTTGATATCTTCAAAGTCCCTCAATCATTTTTCCCTCAAACGTCTCCTCAGCGAAAAAAAAATCGTACTCGTAGCGAAGGATTATAAAACTACATCACTAAGATGCCCTTTCTCTTCCTCTTTTTTTCACGCCATCAATAAGATCTGAAAACAATGAAAATTGTTCCAGAATTTGAAAGCGCACTCTTATCCTTTGTCCATTTACGGCTGAGGATCCGCAAAAACGCGTCGGAGTTTTTTTTCCCCCAGCCAACACGTATTACATGATTGCCATTACGTGTACATATTTTGTGCAGTTAAAAGTTCTTATGAGGAAAGCTGTTTTTACGAAAAAATACGGACGGATAAAAACCTGGAAAATATTTGAAAGGTTCCTATTAAATAACATAAAAAACATTATTAAACCTCTCTGAATTATATTGAGTCAAAAAAGAATTAAAAACATAACATGACAAGTAACTCAGTTCTATAAATATTTTAGCGCGAGTTGTAGAATATTTTTTCGAAAATTTCCCAACTCACTCTGAGATGAAATAATACGGATATTCCGACAGATCCCGTCAGAAATCCAGTTCAGCGAAGGAAGAAAGAAAATATTGAACACTAAATTAAATTTCAAATTCTTTTTTTCAAAAACCTATACAACAGCTAAACGAATAAACATAAAAACATTTGGGGAAAAACGTTTTACTACTTTAACAGATGAGAAACCAACGAAAAATTATTGCTTGAATAATTGAAAATGTGACGGATGGAAACCTAAAAAAATATTTAAAAGGTTCCTACTAAATAACATAAAAACATTACTAAACCTCTCGAAATTATATTGAGTCAAAAAAAAGAATTAAAACATCATCATGAAAAGTAACTCAGTTCTATAAATGTTTTATTGCGAGTTGTAGAATATTTTTTCGATATATAACACATCAGGAAAAAAAATAAGGAAATAATTTCAGTTTTAGCAAACAGCAGTGCCGAAGGGAACTTCCCTGTTTTTGATTGAGTCTCAATGGATTCCTCAATTTTAGTGAGTGATTTCTTAACGCAGAGATCAATAGAAAGATGTCGAAAAAAAACTATGTGTTTATGAAGAATTCTGGATGGTTTAGAAAGGATTTAAAGAGATTTAAAGCTTAGAGAGATGTTTTAATGCGAGAGCAGGGGATTGCAGTGGATCTCGGCTCGGCAGGTGGCCAGACTTTGAAGCCTATCAACCACAGCCACCGTTGGTCGTTCTAGGATGAAGCCCATCAATAATATCATCCAGATTATTCCATTATCTGAGCAGAATAATTCCAGAACGAACGCTGAATAAGTGAGGGAGTGAGTGAGGAACAGAAGTGATAGAACAGAAGAACGATCGACAGGTTCTGATTTCTAGAAAATTCTTGGGATGGATAGCTTTAGAACGAATAATAATGGAATATACATGCAGTAATATACATTATGTAGATTTTAAAAAAATCCACATAGTGTTTATTAGATATAATTGGTAAAAAACCGTCCTAGGAAAAATTGTGAATGCTTCTACACGTTTCATATTCCTTAATTTCACGGATATTTTCAGCAAAGTGCAAAGCGGTTCTTTGCGAGTGGTCCCAGATCCTAAACGGACCGGGTGAGGCGCAGCTGGTAAGAGGTTCGGCTGCGATTGTACCGTTAATGGTTCGAAATCGCCCAAGAGGCTGCCAAGCTGTTTCTCCGGATAGCGAGGGTCGAAACGGCTCATCGATAAATCATTGCGAGGCTGCACATGTGTTCATGAACCTCTAACGCTTATGAATCGACGTTGAAGGGCTAGAGACGTTCCAGAAGGATTGATCAACCTTATCCGTAATCTTTTATCCTTTTTAACTCCAAAAAAGAACGTAGTTTACGATATAACTAAATTAAAAACTAAAATTATAAAATTAAATTAAATTAAATTTAAATTAAAGGCATCAGCCCACGAATCTGAGGTGGTGCAGATTTCAGGTGGAGTATTCGTATACGGGATCGTAGATCAAGGAGAGGAAGGTGATTCCGTCCATTTCTTTCTAACTGCCGTAAAAAACAGCCCGGAAAATGCAGCTTCAAGCGTTCTGGGGCGCTCTTTTCCACGATGAGTTCGATTGGAGCACGACAGCTTTATGCACGTGCCGCATCTTTCGAGCCGTTTTTTACGGCAATTAGAAGAAATCGGCGGAACTACACCCTCTTCTCCATAATTTACGACCCAACGAAACCAGGATCACCGCAGATTCCAGGGGTGATTCCTTCCAAGGGTGATTCCAGGGGAGAATCCTTTAAGAACAGAAAGGTTGAAAGCTGAAAAAGTGAGGAAATATGATAGAAATGTGATGAAAAATGAAGAATGTAATATGAACAGCTCATCAAACATCGCAGTTCGTACCACAACAAGATTGCTATTCTAATTTACAGAGAAATGAGAAGCATAGGATCCGATTACAACACCTCACACAACATTGTTGTTTGCAATTCGCTATGTAACAAGAAAAACATCCATTGAATAAAAAGAACCGCGTTCGAGAACCGGCAAAGTGAAATTTATAAACAAAAACTGTAAGGAAAAAAAAAGAAAAGTTGAAAATTTCAAAAAACACACTCCTACAATCACCTCTGCACAGTTCATTGTTTCTCACAAAGAAAAAAAAACTGTCAAGCTGAACAGCTGGCTCGAGCTTATCCTCGTTGCGTTCCCTACTATCAATTTCTTTTTTTCTTTAAACATATCCTACTGAACAGTATGAATTAAAAATCCCAGAGGACATCTATGATATGATTTATGTGTGTGAAAGTATTATAGCTTCATCATTCTGTTTTGAAGAAAAAAAAAACACTGAGAAAAAGTGAATAATTACGTACGAAAAAAAATCGAACAAATTTACGACATTAAATGATGGGAAAGGACAATGGTCGGGAAAAGGAAGGAAAAATTGGTCAACTAGTAGGAAAAAGAAATATAAACTGAGAAATCTACTTGTACAAGTGATTTTCAATAAATAAGCTACTTACAGAAAAAAAAGTAGTAAAGAAAGTTTGTAAAAGCCGAGAAAAAACCTAGGAAAAACTTGTCAACTAGTAGGGAAAAGAAACAAATGATTTTCAATAAATAAACTACTTACGGAGTTTGTAAAAGCCGAGAGAAATGTTTCTAGACAAAACAAAGACCATTGCGAAACAAAGGAAATTGTCGGTGACTTTTCCCGTTCTCAAAGAAAAGGCGGTTCTTCCCCAGGTTGGCGGTCAAAAATTTAGAATTTCCGGGATATGTGGCTGGTTCAGGATCTGTTTCATCGATGAATGGAGACATTTCCGTCGCGTCACGTCCATTCCGCACGACAGGTGCTATTTTCCAAGTGGTGCAAGTATGTAGGCGTTGACGAATAACTCATCCAGCTATTAATTTCTTGTTCCTTGTTATTTTACAGTAGTTGGGAGCGTATAGAATTTGCAGCCACGCCATATACTATGGAAATAATCACAGATTAACGGGAGTAAGTAAAATAATTATATTCAAGGTAATAAAATTATGACAAACAACGAAAAAAAACCAGTAAGCAGTAATAGGAAAGTAATATAATAGAAGTAAAATCAATTTCCTTGCGATTCCGGAGGTGAAGGAAGAAATATTCGCGGAAAGGAAAAAACTTTTCGAAGCAGTTTCAAAGCAGAGGGAGAAAAAAAGCAAAAAATTGTGAACAGGTGAAGAATTAGATTCACTATAGACTTTTGCACGTTGTACTGAATGATATCCATAATTATTTATTTAGTAAACATGCAAAGCGTAGAAAAAAACAAAAACAAAACAAATAATACCAACGTCGAATAGCATTATCCCTATCGGACGCAGTCAAATAAAATCTTCCTCATAAATAAATAATATTTTCTAAGAAATGAACAAAATGTTCTTTGAGCGTTAAGGAAATCATATGAAATCCGTTAGTGCACAAAATTCTGCTTCAAACAGCTAAAAATGATGGTGACATTAGTTTTTACCGTAATTTTTTTAACGAAATACATAAGTCTGGATAAATCTGGTGAATATGGATGAGATGGGATAGGGGCGGGTGTAGTGTATCGGTTAGAGGTTCCGCTTCCTGCACGATCGATCGGAGGTTCGAACCCGTCCTAGTGCTCACCAAGCCTTTCATCCCTCCGGGGTCGATAAATTGGTATCAGACTTGTCTGGGAGGATAGAAAGCACTGACTTGACACATCGGCCAGCCACAGCAAGTCATTGTGTGAGCCAGATACACGTTCGCGAACCTCAAGCGATTCTGAATTGAAGTGAACGTGGGGGCGCATCCCAAGCGGATCGATTAACGCCAGACACTTTATCCTTTATCCTTTATGGATGAGATACTAATAGCGATTAAGTTGCTACACACATTTTCCTTCCCATCGAAATTTGGCTATAGAGAAAGTGTGATGCGATTGATTCCACAGAACTGCACACATCTGAGTCTCTCGTCCTTTTATTCCTTTTATTTCCTTAACTTTGTTTTTTTTCATTTCTTAGAAGTCGAGTTTTTTTTTATTCAAGTACTTATTGATTCACAGAAAATCTTGAAACTTCATGTCCTGTTATTTCACTTTATTTTAAACCACAATCTTTGAATTCTTAAAATCCATGGCTACATTTTATGCTTTCATTCATACCTTCCTACAATTTGATTATCAGTAGACCTTTCTAGGAACACTACATGCATATCGTTTTCACCGTGAAGAAAAATTTTCCTACTTCTTATCCAAAAAATCGATAAAATCAAAAATTCCAACGACAAATAAGAGCTCCGGACGATTTTGGATGTATAAGCTGATAGCTGATCGATGATAGATGATGCATAAGCTCGAATAAAAGTAAACTTGGACATTTTCACAAGATATTGTTTCCCATCGATAAAGGTTTTTTTGCGAGGATTTTTTTTTTGACTTATTTCTTGAATTATTAAGACCTAGCAGAAATATTCAACGCGTGTGGGATCCAGTTTATTCCATATCATTGGATTTGAGAACATTTCTACGTGATATTGTTCTCCATCGAACGAGGTTTTTTTCTCGAGAATTTTATTTTACTCATTCCTTAAATTCTTAAGACCTAGTAGAAATATTTAACACGAGTGGGACCCAGTTTTGAAGCCATATTTCTTGTTTTAGTGAGTCAAAATAACAACTAGATGCCGTTGTGGTTTAGAGAGATTGATTTAATAAAATTATCAGAAATAAAGGCTAAGGTAATGCTCAAATGCGTTAACTGGCGGTCAGCTGACCACTCAGGGCCGGCCCTGAGACTCCTTATTCTGGAAAAACAAAGTGCAGCTCCTCCTAGTAGGAGCGCTCTCCCCAGAGCTATCGAATAACAACGTTACGCTACAAACTGACTACGTTTGAGTAACAAGGAGGAAAAAAAGTGGGGTGAGGGTTATAGGAGAGTAATGTAATTTAACAAACTCTTGAGCGACACTACGACTAGTTTCATTCGGAAGAGTTTAAGTATTTGCACTGGGGAGTTTATTTAGGACATTTATTTACTTATTTATTTATTTATTACGCTCAAGGGTGTGCCCAGAGTAAGAGGCAAGGAATGAATACAAATAAACAATAGAAAATCCAGCAACGAGAAGAGTAGGATGAGAATAAGCAGGGATAAGTCACCCGAAAAGTAAAGTAGTACATGAGGGATGAGGTGCACAGCGCTGATCAAATCCCTTTGAGGATACGCCTACGCGTTTCAGATTCACTGAGAATCATAAGGGTTGAGGTTTATGGACCTGCGTCGATGACCTTTACAAGGATTTGTGAGGATCAGCCGAAATGTAAAAAAAAATTAGTGTTTTTATCCTGCTAGAACTGTATAGTACTATTTTATCGACTCCGAAGGGATAAAACACTCAGAACTGACTGATGATGGTTTCAAAGGTTTGACTTTGCGATCGCAATCCAGAAAATTAAACACATATCCACCATTTTCCAGAAAACAGAAAACCCCCTCCAGATTTCAAGTATTGCGGGATAAAAACGGAACATTTCGTGCTTGGAGGAGAACGATTTCGATGACGTTTTCAATGCGGTCTTTAAATTGTCCTCGCCCTCTCGAAAACCTTGATGAGCTGATTTCATTTGCAAACGGATGAGGTTTTTGAGAAAAGTGCGGGTCTTTAACGAAGCAGAGCTTTTTGATGAAATTCGAGGGAACGTTTGCACAAATTGTTTTGAAGACTGAATGATGATCTTCGCCGATCCAGCCGTTTCCTTTATTGTGTCCAGAAACGTAGAGAAAAGATTGGATAAAACGAAAAGCGAAAAAAAAGAATTAACCTACAAGATCCAGAAAATCGTTAGCCACTAGGAAATAGCACTACGATTTGAGAGCGTGCTCGACGAGCTGAACGCAGGTAAAGAGTAGATGCGAGCGGTTGTGTACGTAATATACTCTCAAGAAAATGTTATTTCTCACGGTGAGGTTTCAGGATTGATGTCTAACGAGGTTTTACCTCCACAATCACAGCACAAAGGTGAGAAAAATTTAATATTAAGAATTTTTCAGCCAGTGATAATCTGAGGATTCAAAAAGTTCCCAGTTTTCCGACCCTGTACACAAATTACCTTAAAAAATTAATAAAACGAAATTGATTTCCAAAGGTAGCATCATTTTTCCTTTTGCAAGTTGTAGAAGGTATTCTACACACATCTTTTTACATAAAAATAATTATTACAGGGGAACGAAATGATCTAAGCACAGAAATAGATTTCCTTTCTTTTTTTCCTTGTCCTTGTTTCCTTTCTACGAAAGACTAAAGATCGAAAAAAATCCACTGAAAAGTAAAAAAAAAACTGAAGATGTCCACATCGGTTTGTGCACTTAAACTGATGTCATTCACAAAAAAAAAGGGCCTAATGGCTTTTCGCCGCGCATTTCCATGAAGGAAGTGGAAGCAGCTATGGGTAATGGGGCAAAAACTAATGGAACGTGTTTCTCGCTCATTTTCCTTAATAACATAACATGATATGTGATTTTTTCCCCTAAAACGATTGTGACAATGTCGTTTACAGGAAAAAGTACAGGAACTAACCAAATATCCCAGAAAGAAAAGAAAAACTGTACATAGGATGCCTACGACTTAAAACAATGAATACTCTTCTTTGAGTTCAAAAAAATTGAAGTACTTTTCAAAAAAAAAATCCTACATCACACAAAATGAGAGAGCAAAAGTTGAATTAAAAAGTTCAAAGTTGAGTTCAAAAGTCGAATTGAAGCGCTCTTACTCCTCTAAAAATTCAAAATGACAAAAAAGAAGTTCTCGCAGATTTATGGAAATTTCTCGGCTTGCAGCTCAAATCCCACGAGGAATGAGGTGCAAGGAGATTAGGGAGGGTCGAAATGAATACGGAAAGAAGAAGATGACAGAAGCGGGGTCGGAGTGCTGGAGATGTGGAAAGGAAGAAGTCACAGAGAGAGAGAGGAAAGAAAGAGAAAGAAACAAAGAAAAAACAAATAAAAAATGGAAAAAGAAACTTGGCTATCAAAAATTTAGTGAATTAAAATAAAATGTTACAGAAATATAAATATTGAAGCATCAGTTTGAACAAAAAAGAGGACATAAATTTGTTGAGAAGTTTTACCACGGAAAATTCCTGCAATTTCGAGAGTTGTTCGCAATTTCTTCCACAATTTTGATTTTTATACGGGTCCTACATACAGTAACAAGAAATTACACTTTAAAAATACGGCTGAAATTCTTTGCACGGAAGTATTCATGCACTAGTAGGGAACATGGAGAATGAGGAGATTTAGCCCTGACTGGAGAGAGAAATATATCCGCTGCCCATAATTCTTACATAAACAGCTTAGTCGCGGTAAAAGTTTATCGAGCGCCCATTTTCCGGATTTCTCTCCACGATTCCGCTTTGAGGATGAGAAAAATGTGGAGTGGAGTGTTTTTATGCTATTATCTTTCGCTTTCAAATCACAAACGAATTCTATGCCCCAAATATCCTGAAAAGTCAAATATATGGAGGATCAAATATGAAGGATGAAGTGGGTAGGGTGTGGCCGCATCGGTTAGAGGTGCGCTGCGGCCACACGAATGATGGTTCGAAACCATTCCAGAGCCAACTAGGCCTTCTATCTCTACGGTGTCGATAAATTGGTGCCAGAGTTGTCTGGAAGGACAAAAAAAACTGACTTGACTCATCGGCTAACCCTCGGAGGTCTTTGTATAGTCCAACACGCGTTCCAAAACCTCAACTATTACTGCAGGGATTGATACACCAGTGACTTTATCCCTTTTATCCTCCTAAAGGATAAGGAATGAAGTGCATGGTGTTGATAAATCCCTGAGGGAATGTGGCTACCCGTTCGACTTCAACTCTCAACTTTCTTTGAGGTTTATGAACACGGGTGCAGCCTTATAACAACGTGCGAGACGTACCCGCTAAGCCATTTCAGTGTTTTTATTCTTCCGGACAAGTCTGGCCCAAATTTACGGGACCCAAAGGAATGAGGATACGCTTGGTTGGCACTAAGGCGGATTTGAAACTCAAAGGGCCAAACAGCTGTAATAATATATTCTCCTTGAGAAGAAAAAAAAATCAAAAAACGATTCAAACGCTGCGCTTTAAAGTGTCGGAAGCGCTTTGAAAAGAAGCGTTTCTCTGAAATCCAGTCCCCCCCCGTCAGCGGGAAAACGTTTTTCCGCCGTTGTCGCCGTTTAGATCCTAAAATAATTACCGCTATATATCGACATAGCTATATATCAAATAAAACCAGACACCATTATTATTTCAGTAGCAGATCCTGGAGCAGAATTTCATGACAAAATGGCACCGTATGCATGAAGTGAAAAGGGAAGTGAGGACAGAATTTTTTAAAAAATTGTATACTTTTTATGAATTCTATTCATAAATGCTGTTCCGTAAACAATAGCATCCAGACCACGTCCTTTCCTTCTTTTCAGGAATTTCTTCCAAAATTTTCTTTCCCCTAGTTACTTCAGAAAGAAACGAAGGCAGAAACGTATCCGGAACTGAACAGTGGTCTTCTCGCTTACATCCCCTTTTTGCTAATCCATTCTTTTCTTTTTCTATTGTTTTTGGCATACCATCGAGCGTAGAAAATAGTGAATAAATAAACGGGAAAATAAACAAACCTTAAATGAATAAATGATAAATTCTAGGAGTATGAGCAAAAAACATTGAAAAAAAAGCCTTCAGAAGTTGCCTGATGACAGCAATTAACGATGATAATAAACTTTTGCTAAAGCAAAATTTTGCTTCTCTTACTGTACGATGAAGGTGTGGCCAGGGATCTATAGGTATTAAATCCTGTACAATTCAGAGGAAAATTTCCGAAAAAAATTATGATGTGTATTTTGAGATTATAAGATATCTTTAGTATACTGTGATGTATACTGTAGTATACTAACAATTTCTTTGTGGAATTTATCGCTGCACTCAAAATTCAACAGCAAATTTCTATCAACAGGCTAATTACAGTACACTTTCAAGCGTTCTCGAAGAAGTCAAAACAAAAAAATGTGTGATTTTTAGGTTTTTCTTAAAAACTTTCAAAAGGGATACCTCACTAATACCTCAGAATATTTCATGCTAAACAGGACCGGATGTATACGCGTTCGACCGCCGCACGATAGCAAAACTCACACCTCTACCGCATTTTCACTGCTTTCATCTCTCAGCTTTTTTCACTCACTATTTCACACTGAATACTCTGATTATTCCAAATTTTCTTAGCTATTTTTCATGTGTTTTTTTTCTGAAATTCTCTAGAATTATCCATAGCAAATTCTCTTAATCAGTATGATATTAATAACTGGTAATCTTAGTAGTTCTCACAAAAAAATTATTGTGTTAAAATTAATCCAGAATTTAAAAATTGAATTTAATTTCTAATTTTAAAATATCCAAGGAAAACAACTCACAACTGGCTATACAAATTAAAACGATTCTAACAAATGAACAATTTCACCTCAGGATTACTTGCTGTATCCAAGAAGAAGACGAAAAAAGTTATATATGAAGCTATTATGTAAAACTACCTACTTGGTCAAGGATTAGAGCCCGATTATAATTTTTTAACTTACAAATTTTACAATTACAATTACATAATAGCTTCGTACATAACTTTTTTCGTCTGCTTTTTTGATACAATCAACTCGTCTCCAAAATGAATCCAACTCTTTTTCAATTCCTATTTCTTATCTTTGATGCACTACCTCTTCGGATACCAACTGTTGAGGAAGATAAGGGAAAAATAGACAAAAAGAAAAGGTAAAAAAAACAGAAACTAGTGGGCGGCGCTTGGCAAAAATCTGGGAGGACCTGATTATCCGTAAACAGATTTCCCCTAAGGTCTTCTTACCTAGTTTAAAGCATAGATCTGTGAACAGATCTATTATCTTTTACATCTACAGTAGGATGAGGACTAAAAAAGCAAATTACAAAGCAAAGTTGCAATTTAAAAAGAAAAACACGTAAATTAAGGTTAATTTCGAAAATTACGCAGCAAATTGAGCTCTGCTGCTCTCAAGAAATCGAGAAATTAAAAAGTGAGATGCCCTTTCAGGTTTCAGGTTCTTTGAGGTTGAGGAGGATTGAGGCTCTGTTACAATTTTCCTTGTCGAAACTAAGTGAAAAGAGAGTTGTGACAGCTGTTCGAGGCTCTGTTACTTGCACACAGCCAGTGAATTTATCAAAACAATCGGTTCATGATGAAACGCTACGAGGAGTGACATATGGGAAATTGTTTCGCAGGAGAGGAGAAAAAATAACTTGATCGACCACTCACTGCCGATAGTTTATAATTACAGGGATTCGGCTGCCTGGAAAATGCGATTTATGCGAAAGATTTTAGTCACAGCCTTCCCTCATCTCATGAGATAGTGGAACCTAGGAACGATTGGTATGGGCTGATGGAAGAGAGTCATGGGAGAAGGAAAAAGAAAAGACCCAGAAAATAGTAAAAGGAAGTAATCTAGGCTAAATGATGGCACAAAAAAAAATGCTTGGAATCAACTCAAAAAGAGTTTAAATGGCAATCGGTAATCGGTATTGCGTTGATCCGGAAAAATTGCACAATTTCCTACGGATTAACTTCTTAAGTTCGATGAGCGAAAGTAATTGTGAGATCTTTGAGAAATGTGAAAGAAATAAGACCTACAAACGTGAAATATTTTTAAAAATAGTAACAGATAAGAATATCCTAGGGAGGGCGGATATAGTACGGTATATTTCTTGAACTTTTTCCACAAACAATTTTAAAGCTAAGCAAGCCGCTTGCCCGAGATCCATGCCATTAGAGCGGAATAAATTTGAGCAGTATGTGCAAGCTCAACTGCGTCTTAACCGCTGAAAAACTAGAAAATTCCAGAAATTAGTCGAAATTCTCGTGAGTCAAATCCTTAAACGATTCGTTTTCTCATGTTTATTAAAGAATAGAACATAGAAGTTCCAAACAAATGCTAACTTTTCCATGATTCCGAATTCAAGTGAAATAATGTAAGTTTGAGTGGTTGTACTTACCTCTGTAGTAATTTCAGGCATATTTTTTTTGTTTTGTCACTGTAGGAATTCAAGAAATGTTTGCAGTGGCGGAAGCAGTTTGACATATTGGGGGTGGAGCGTAGAGTTCACACTGTAGCTTTGTGATTCTCATTCAATGCAGAACAATTATGTGGAATGTTGGAATTCGAAACAATGAGAACAATATGAATGGTGTCTCTAAGGAGTTCCACCAAAATGTTTTCGTATTCCAGGATAAAAAAAAACTCTTCAAATAAAGAAGAATAAGATGGAAATTCCGAATTTAATAAGATTAAAATGAATAGGACAAGGATAGGCGGATAAAATGTCTGGCGGTAATCAATCCCCTTGGGATGCGTCCCCCACGTTCGCTTCAATTCAGGATCGTTTGAGGTTTACGAACGTGTAACTGGCCCACACAATGACTTGCTGGGGCTGACCGATGTCTAAAGTCAGTGTTTTTATCCTTCCAGACAAGTCTGGTACCAATTTATCGACCCCGGAGGGAGGAGGGGCTTGGTGAGCGCTAGGGCGGATTCGAACCTCCAATCGATCGTGCAGGCACCGGAACCTCTAACCGACTGCGCTACACCCGCCCAAAATGAGTAATGTACTTAATAAAATAAAACAGAATCCAGAACAAAAAACTTAAAAAGCTGAGTCTTGCTATAGAATATAAAATTATAGTATTATAGAATTCCCATATAACTTCTAGGAGCAGCATCAGAAAGTAGAGGGCCGTTTGTGACATCCTATTCTTCGATTTGCTTTCCAGGAAAATATTTAAAAAAATCTCCAGTAACCATCTCAGAGCTCTTTTAAGGATGTCGAATCCTCATTCCTTCATTTTCAAAACTTTTAAAGACAAAGGACTCACGACAGCAGAAAAATAAGAGCTATTCATTGGAAATAAGCTAACGATCGCAACAAAAATGAGCGAGAACAAATTTTCAAACAAAAACAAAACAGAGAAAAAAACCATGGGAAACCCGTCCGTTCCGAGAACTCTTCCATTTTTATTTTCTCTGGAAGCACTTCAAGCACATGAATGGATGAAATTGGAACAGGAAATCTTTCCTTTTGAGGATAACCAATCCGAAATGGTTGAATGCTTTTTTAAGGAAAGAAATCGAGAAAATTCTGATCTGGCAAAATAGTTATGAAATGAATCTGCGGACTTTTGAACAAATCGCAGTGGTTGAAGGACAACAAGTTCGCTATTTGCATGGAATTTTACTCACATAAGTATAAAAGGAAAATATCGTTTCAGGCGGTGCTTAGCACGACCTGGAAATCCACAGAACTCTCACAGGACTCTGCCGAACCGAAGCCGGTTGTATCCAGATGGAGACAGAACAGCAAGCGGGCGGCTGTGTGGCTGGAATAGCAGAAATCCGGAAACACTAGTGAATTGTTTAGTGATTGTGTTGTTTCGTCGCATGACGGATGTTCGCTTCCTATTATTCCCTGCCAAGAAAGTGGCTTTGTTAAACTCTAACACATGAGAAAAAATAACCAATGAGAAGCAAAAAAAATCAGGAAAAAAAATCACGAAAATATCAGAAAATGCTAAGAGTAGGAAGAAATGATGGGATGACCCGCAAGAAATTGACATATCAATAACATTATATGAAGAGGACAGCTTTAAAAACAATGCGATTTTAGCACTCAGAATCCTAAACGCTCCTCCTAAACTTTTTAATTTTTAGGATTAAACATACACAAGGAGTTTACGGCGTAGAACAGCGGTTAGAGCATTTAATCGCGACGAATAACAGATAATTCCAAAATTTCTCGCAAATTACTCGAGATTACAAGGAAAAAACCTGGTTTTTGGCTCTCAGATCTAGGACACAGAAGAACGGGGGCAGACAGACGGGAAACTAGACATAAATAAATGAACAACAATAAACAACAACAACATAAATATAAACAACGTGATATAATAGTATCAATAAAGAATAAACAATATATTTTTCCACTGTTCCGTAACAAATCACAAAACAAGGACCATGCGGTGTTCAATCACCCACTGTGATGAACGCATATTTTTCCACCTAACGATATCTCATAACTCAAACAAATGTGTATGTGTATAGAAGAATTAGCGATGAAAGAGAATAGCTAAGAAAATAGGCGAAAAAGACCATGAATTAGCAGTGTGCCCTCACCACGTACTTGCACCGCCCACTGCCATTGCGGCATGGTTTTTGCCATAAAAACTATATTTCCAATTAAGTACATTGCGCATTTCGACATATGAATGGGTAAGGAAGAAGAAAAAGCTAAAATATAAGTGAATAATAAATAACTGTAAATAATTGAGCACGTAACTGGAAAGAGTCAATCGATACCTACAAAAACACATCTAGAAAGTGGATTTGGTGGAACGTTCCGGCAGTTTCGAGTGATATCTTCAGCAGCAAGTATTTCTGGGGAAGCGAGGAAAATGAGGAAATAAAAAGAGGAAAGGTAACCTGCGAAAGAAAATAGTGTGAAAATTTCACAATGTCATTAGCTTGAGAGTAGAAATGCCTTCATGGTCTGAAGAAACGGAAAAATTCCGTGGATGATCGAAATCCAGAGGAAGGTTTGGAGAGAAAACTCAGCGGTCTCCTCGAAATCTATAGAAAGTCTCACATTCCAAGTCTGAGTTTAAATGAGCTCGCCGGAAATTTTTTCCGGCAAAGGATTCTCAGGATTAAAAGAACAGAAAGATGAGCGCACTGAGATTTTTTTTTCCTGAACCATTTGTTGAAAAGACGAGAACGCTCGTATTTCTGCCTGGATCAAAGAAAAGTATTTTAAGTTTAAGAAGAAGCACTTGGAAGAAGCTCATTGTATCCGATCGATAATTCGGAAAATGGGGAAATATGAGAACATAGTTATGTGGGAAAGAGAATCTGGAAGCAAAGAACGATGATGGAAAAGACCGATCAAGAAATACGATATGCATTTTGATTATGTGAAGGAATAGAAAAAATTAGCTCAGCAACAGAAAACAGGGAAAGATTGGACAAACATTTGATAGCGGGGCCTTCACGTCTGGCAATTGAAACCATATATCGGATATCTACACATCGCCTACGGTAACTCCAGACGGGGCGCAATTCAATGGAAAGCAGCAATCCTCACCGATGGTGAACAACGACACCAATTCAGGTGATTTACTGCAAGTATTCCTGAAATTATTGGAACCATGAACGAGGTTGACATTGGTTTTTTTTTTCAAACTCAATAATGTCAGATTATCTTCCCAACGATTTGATAGATTAGAACTCTATCAAATCGTTGGGAAGAGCAAATCGATATTTATGAAAACACAGCTAGAAAGTGGATTTGGTGGAAAGTTTCGGTAGTTTTGAGTGATATCTTCAGCGGTAAGTATTTGTAGGGAGCTGAGAAAAATGAGGAAATAAAAAAGAGAAGGTAACTCGTGAAAAATCAACCGACAAAATTAAAAATTATATTGAATACTAGAAAATCCCCTTCAAACATATAAAGAGCGAAAAAATATTTTTGAAAAATACCTAAAAGTGTTTCAGTTGGATCAGCTACAAGCGAGAATACCTGCTGAAATTTGTAGATAAAGCGGAGAGGTACTAGACTGAGAGGGGAGGGCGGAGTGCGCGCGTTGCGTGCGCGCGTCGCGGTCATTAGAGACCTTGTAGTTGCCGGCGAGTGTAAAATCAATTTTTTTAATAGTTTATAAAAAAAAATTACGAGTTATTCTTAGCTATTGCTCTTATCCCTCAGTTCATCATTGAAATCTAATTATATCACTCGAAAATTACCTTCTTAAATAAAGAATAAATAAAATAGATACAAAACAGAATTAGTTTACGTTTTTTACAACCAATGATCGGAACCACTCAGATCCCTCTGTGCAACCGTGCCGCTGCGGCATGGTTATTGCGGAGCAATAATCATTGAACACACAAAATAGCGACAAAGCATGCATTTGTTAGCGTGATGGTCCTCGTTGTTGACACAAACATGCCGCAATTTGCGACATTGAAAAAAAGACAGTTAACGCTGGCTCATCTTACTCTAGTCTAACCTAATTCTATTACATTGATTTTCCAAGTATTCGACATAATCACTCGAAAAAAAAATCGAACCACACTGTTGAGGTAGTTTTTGATTCACAAAGAGAAGCGGGAGAGGTCGATATAAGCATACGATTAGAGTCCTAGAAGTGATAGTCTTCCCTGACAGTTTTCAAAACAATGTAAAATTTTTTAACAAATATTTAGCTCCTACAATGTCAGCAAAAAAGTTTGGAAAAAAGTCCTGAAAGCTTCTTCATCATATGTCTTCACATTTTTTTCAATGGAACGAACACTATAAATCGTAGACAAAGTTTTAGCTTTTAAGAAAACATATAAATGCAGAAAAAACGTGACTAATCAATAGAAAATGAATTATGTAAAGTACAAAAAATACAAAGAATTGATCAAACGACAAATTTTGAGTGCAGAAATCCACTTAGCCGAATTACAAAATTGCCTACATTTGCAAAAGTGCAGAGATAAGCTATTTGTAAGAAATATTCACAATAAGTATTTGCATGACGTAGGAAAAGAATTGCTAGGATGGAGGGTTTATGGATAAATTAGCTTCGTTTCTTCATTTTTGTGTTTTTTTTTTCGAAAACGTCACAGATCTGGAATTGCGCCAGAACAGTGCTGGGATTTGTTACGAAGTCGGCGACAGAGCGCACAGTTCAGGCACCAGAAATTCCCTGGATTTTTTTGAACCCCGTTCCCCTTGACTCGTGTTGCTCTTCGGATTAACCGAGCGTGCGCCGCTTATTCCTCGTTTTTAAAAAATATTTAAAAAGTTTGAATTCTTCCTTAATTTGCGAACGCTTAGAGGTTTTTTTTCGGACTGTACTGTACCGAAATGCACTTTCATTGCATTGTTATAGAGGAAATGAATTTCTTTAAAATTTCCGGAATCTTTTATTATTTAGATGAAAAAGTGTTATTATTTGATATCGATGAGTAGATTATTTTTCGCGAGGAAAAAATTTTATTTGAAAAAAAACCTTCCACAAAAAGTTTTACAGTAACTGAAGAAACTTTTTTCAAATAGATTTACAGAGAAAAAATTTGAAATCTTGATGATTGAAGGAAACTGCAAACTGATAAGAAATATACAAAAAGATGTTCCTGGAAATGTTCCTGGAAACTTCATCGTCAGGTATCATCGGATTTTCTGTTCCCCGCACATCGGATATTCCGCCCTTATGGAATGTACTGGAATTTCCAGCATATTTCACTCAGAACGAGAATTGGAAGGGGATTAGTTGATTTGTTTCCTTTTACAACTTAATTTTTTAAATGGAGAAAAAAATTGAGCACGTTCGCGATGACGTCATCTGGTGCAACACTGGAAAAATTAGATGTTTACATGTTATTCTTTAAGGATGCACCAAATGACGTCATCGTGGATCCAGGCGGAACTAAACTCCTAAACACGGAACTTGTCGGGGCCCAGTCGCAGCCGATGGCCTCGGCTGATTGATGGCCGAGGGGCCAATTATGAGACGAGAGCAATGAATTCGCTAAGTGCCCACACGAATTACATGGATGCAAACATTTCTGGACAATAAGCAGAGAATTCCCTTCGGGAACACATACATCCGCCCCCCAAGCACATCTATCATCACGGACAACTGTTACAAGTGGTGGAATAGAGGATGCCGATACTAATGTTTGTCCAGGAAATAGCCCCACAATCAATCTTCGCAGTGTTATCCCTGAATCATGTTGCTGGGAATGCTGGGAAATCAACTGCTAATCCATCTGCTATGGAAAAACGGTTAAGGTTTTTTCGTTGCCTCAAGCACTCATTATAAAATAACAGCTGTACTAAACGCCAGCGAACAGTGGTTCTCGTAGGAAAAAAAAAACCCGGTGGAAGCAGACAAACAACAGCTAACATGAACGTCTGTTCGAGTGGTTTCCTAGGAATTTGATTAGAACGATGCGATACGACGACTACCTTGTTTAAAAACAGCGTTCGCTAGGATTCTCCTGCATTCGTCGAAGAATTGAACGCCAAAGAGCACGCTTAGAGGGCTCAATTTGCCCAACGATGCAACTTTTTACATCCATAACATCCTAGCATTGCTTTAAAACGCAAGAAATATTTCAGATCTATAGATGAACTTTCTTCTTGGTATTCATTTTTTTGAAGAAGAATAGTTTTCTTGCTCGAACAGGTGTAAAGAGTTGCTTCGTCGGATAAAATGATCACTCTGGGCCATTCTGCTCGCATTCGACTTTTCTAAAGTTCAGGAAATCTTTCAGTAGTGCGCTGCAATACTTGCGAACTCCGTTCCATTTTATCGCATTGCCTACGGGTCCTGCAAGGAATGTTGTGTCCCGTCACCATTACTATCTAAGACTGCCAATGCTGCTGTTATTGCTGTCCCACAACAAGTAGATGCCTAAACTTCCACAACTTCTTCAGTTGATACTTTTGCGCCATATGTAGAATAACTAGTTGGTTGGAACTAGCCTGAATAAAAATTTTAAACTTTTAAATTTTTATTACAATGAGATTTCCATCACTGTTTTAGTTTTTCTAACATTTGTCCAACGATCCAACAACGTTTTGATTCACATTGAATTCATAAACTCGAAATACTAGAAGGTAAGGAAATAAAATTCTATTCAGGACCTTCTTCAATCTAATAATTTGACCTTTCGGTCAAAATGATTTGAAATTTTCATTCACAGCTAATATTTTGCTCATTCATAAAGTAACCACCATTGGCCCATGAAGACGGCCTCAAATTTGTTCAACCGTGTTCACGCGATGCGCGTTCGACTGAGGTTAGGCAGACAAGCAGGACGTGACGACTGGTTGACAGAGAGAGAGAGCGCGCGCGTTGCGGCACACGCGTCGCGGTCGTCCGATTGGACACATTTGACGCCGACCATACACTTTATTAAAAAGTGTTCTATAAGGTAATGGGGTGAGGTAGAGGAGGCAAATCACTTACAATATGCGTTGCCAATAAGGTTGTTGCAGTAAATTGTCATCTATGTTCTTCTAAAGGCACTAAGGTCTAAGGTGCATTAGCGTGTTACCTATTCCCCAAAATTCCTCTTCTAATTGCTGAAAATCTGACATTTTCCATTTTGTAATCGAAAAAAACTGTATGTAGATGTTGGTCTTGAATGGAATCATAGCAAGGACTCAGAATACCTCTGAATCCTTGATTCGCTGGGATCTGCAAGCCTGCCGCATGCGTAGTCCTCGACACCCTATCTAGAATCTCACTGGGTAGAAAAAAAAGATGAAGACTCTATAATTATTAGCTAAAATTCCCTCGAATTCCCATAATTCACCAAAAAAACTATCGTTGGAACATTTCAGCCAACTTAAGTTGAATTTTTGAAGATTTTCGATTGATGACGTTGTTGGGCGGCTATTGTTCTTCGACGACGGAAAGAAGTCCCATTCATGCTTTAGAACTGGCCGACCATGCAAGCGGCACTTCATGCATCATTCCTGGATTTTTTTTCCTTCTTAGCCGCCGAGGCTTCGTCAGTTGGGAACCGATTTTGGTAGAGCCTTAAGGACATGGCATAGAAATGGCCTAAACAAATGTTAACAACTGTAGCCTACATTTAAAAATCCTTTTTTGGGGGTCAATTTCAAGGACGTTCGTAATTCCTCTTCAGATGAAATATGATCACTGCACCAAAGTTTCCTCAAAACTCAATTTTCCACAATCACAGTGAGATTTCTGGATTTCCCATTTAATTTCTAACATTTTTCTTTCCAAAGTCGATATTACTGTCAACTGTTTAGTTTTTTTTTAATGTGAAAGAAATGTTTGGGTGTTTTCGTAGCTTTTTTGGACGAGTTGCCATCGCAGCAGAGAAGAGAGAACTCGTCCTGTTTCAGGAGCACTTGTAGGACTTTGTGAATAAGCTTAGATTGAATGTGGATGGCTGTGTTGAAGCGTGAAAAATTCTTTCTCGTGTCCACAACTTCTTAAAATTTTATTAAGTGCGTGACATACTGGGTTTGGCAAAAAAAGACGGAGGAGTGATCCTTCTCAAAAGCGATGACGTCACCCGTAACCGATCTTCGCGCTGCTGTACTTTCTCGGCACAATTTTTTAGACGCTAATATTTTGTGCGTAGCGTGGTTTGAATGAAATGGGCCCCCGGATGCACATAGCGAGTTGCTACGAAGGGGTGGGACGGCTGCGTCGCGATTGGTCAATGGCGGCAACGTTCACTTGCTTCCCTCTTAGAAAATTCTATAATCGTTCAAGTAACAAGAGATTTTGGAAGAAAATGAGTGATTTCACAAATTAAAGAAAAAAATACTTTTGAAACGAGAAAACACATTGACAAATGAAGCAAACGGCACACAAAACAAACACAGCCAAGGAACCAGGAAACTCGTCCAACTCTTCTGGGATAAATGCATAAAACGACTTCTAATTTGGAATTTCTTAATTCTTAAAGACTTTCTAGTGCTAGAATATTCTGGAATTCCAATAGAGATTAGGTGAATTAACAATAAATACAAAAAATATAAAATGACGTTCATTCGACTAATCCTTCATAAATTATTCAATTTTACTTTAATTCGAAATGATATGTCAACATTCGAAACACTGTGTAGTATTCAATATATAATATGTAATAATATTTAATTTATAATATGCATGTTATATTAAATTAATATGTAATAATTTATCATATTTTGAGTTTGAGAAGTAAAAAAAAAACTATTTAAAATTATATCGCTTTGGTATTATCGTAAATCGTGATCGTAAATTTTATATTCGTTTTTTAAACAGAAAAAAATAATTTTTAAAAAGCAATAATCTTGTAAATTCTGCGGAATTTCTTCTAAAATGTACTTTTAACTGTCAAAGGCTTCCTATAGATTATTTCTAACAATATTTCTTTGATTTTCACTAAGATTACCACTCTTTTAGATGGGGATTTGCTGATAGAAATAAATTCTTCTGCGCTAAAACGAGTTAATTTTAAAATAGTACATATTTGGTTAGTGCTATGATACGGTATCCATGACTTTTTTTTTGTGAACACATACGAAGTGGATTGACTATGTGGCAAAATAGTTTGATGAAGACAAATTATTCCTTGTCAAAGAGAAGGCAGCGAACTACCGTAGGAATTCCATGTGGGACACAAAAACACATGACTTGTACATATCAAAGAGAAGAAGCGAAGATGTGGCCGTGAAGATGGTTAGAAAGTACATTTTTTTCGATCATGTGTTCTTTGTGAGAGAGAAACACGTAAGAGAAAAAAAGAAAACGAATTTTTTTCTGGAAAAAGTTGATATGTCCAACCAGCGCTGCGCAGGACACAGGGGAGAAACCATTTCTAGAATGAATAAAGAAGCTAAAGGGCTTAGAGCGACACCACAGTCTTAGAAAGTGTCTCCTTCTACTCTCAGGAAATTTTTCGATCAGAATGAAAGCAGGATTTGCTGGATTTTGAACATACTTTCGGTGCAGGAAGAAAAAGGAGGAAATAAGAGGAGGAAAGCGCTGAAAAAAATTTCCGTTCCGTTGGGTCTCGCACCGATTGTACGAGCACACATTCTTAATTGCGCTTAGCTTGGATAATTAGGTACCAGGCGCAAGCTACACGAGATCTCATCGCACTTCCGTCATTAGCCCCAACGGATGATCAGCTTATTAGACATCGCCGGATTCGTACTCCTGAACAGGAGCCGTTGGCCAGGATCACACGAGTACCGGACGAGAAAACTCGTCCTTAAACACGTGTTTTGGGATCTACGGGACCTAAGGGTTTCAAAAACTTGAATTTAGGAACACCGATGACAGCTGACGAGGAAGGAAGACTGGGCACGGATAACTATGGGAGATCGTGGATTATATCACGGCTTATCACCAGAGTGGCATAGCCGTTCAGAAGATCAAGCTAAAAATAAGTTTCACGTCAATTTATTTGTGGCGGAAGCGTATTAAATCCTTGAAGAGCTCAGAAACGAAGATAAGAATTTGCGCAGTTGTTTGACGTCAAAAAGAAACGAAAAAGGAGGAAGAAAAGAGAGAGAGAAAGAAAGAGAAAGAAAAAAGAAAGTCTCAGGAATGTGGGCGTATATTTATGATCGTCTCCTGCTCGAATGGATCAAATTATCGACAAAACAGAGCTAATGATCGTAGAACACCCTCGATACGACTAGTTTCCTCAACAAGGTAAGGTTTTCGAATGAATTCACACCGCCCTTTCGACATCTACAATTCCATGAAATCTTTATGAAAAGATATCTAAGAATTCCGAGCTGATGGAGGTTCGCGAAACTGCCTGAAGGAAAAAAAAGAACCCCAGCCAAGGATTTGCTGTGATTGGAAACGATTTCGAGTAAGACTGGTAGCTATTTAGCTACGTGAATTACTGGGGGAAGAGGACGCTAATCGAGTCTCGAGCGCTCGCCGTCACCAACTCCAACTGCCAGGATCTAACATCCTTCGGTGGATTTCATAGAGATTTTTTTTGGTAACTGTTATTTAGTATTAAATAACGATAATAGAAAAATAGAAAATAAAACAACAGAAATAATAATAATAATAATAGAAAATTTCTAATAGTATAGTGTAAGCTGGGGCGGGTGTGGCGCAGTCGGTTAGAGGTCCGTTGTAGCCACACGGTCGAGGGTTCGAATCCGCCCCAGTGCTCACCAAGCCTTTCATCCCTCTGGGGTCGATAAATTGGTACCAGACTTGTCTGGGAGGATAAAAACACTGACTTGATCATCGGCTGGCCCCCGCAAGTCATTGTATAGGCCAGATACACGTTCGCAAACCTCAAACGATTCTGAATTGAAGTGAACGTGGGGGCGCATCCCAAGCGGATTGATTAACGCCAGCGACTTTATCCTTTTTTTTACTTTATAGTGTAAGCTTCTCAAAAGAAAAAAAGCTCAAAAGAACTGGCAGCTCCTAATCCCACGCTATAATATAGTGTGATGTAAAATTATATAGATACATTTTTGAAAGAATGTAGGAAGAAATTGGAGTTAATATTTTAAAAGAAGCCTTTAAATTCGAGAAGGATCAAAGATAAGCCGTCATGCGACAGGAAACAATAAGAAATACTAGTTAGTTGGCAGATTTACTGTATTTATTGAGTCATTTTGAGGTTAATGGTCACTTAAATTGTTCGGAAGTGTTTCTAATTGACTTGTTGTTATTATTATTATTATTAATATTATTATTATTATTATTATTATTATTATTATTAGTCAGGTTTTAGCATAGTTTTGCCCTACTTCTATGAGGAGAAATAAGTAACTTGACGAGGTCAGCGTCTGGATTTGGATAGAAGTGCCCGCTGAGTGGGCACTGAAGAGGCAGCGGAGCTTCACTGACGTCACAAACTCGGATTTCAGCCGAATTCTCATAACTGAAATTGAAGATTGGAAAGATTTAACCTCGTCATTCGATACTGGGTTAATTGTCGTTGAAACCAAGAAATAAACACGGTTTTTTTTGCGGTTCATAAGAATTTCTCAAAAATAATTTCGAACTAGGATTTTGCAAAGGAATGATGAGGACACAGGCGAATTGAAGAGCTCTTTCAGCGGGTAATTAATGTAAAGAATGGTTTTTGTATAAAAAAAAATTGCGGCCCCAGGAAGATTTTTCTTCTAAAAAACAATATTTTTGAAAAGATTTTTTTGAGGAAGTAATAGAGTCAATTTTATGAAGAGAACATTGATTCCAAGCGGAGTTTCTTTCTGATTTTGTTCAAAAAATATCCATAATTTCTCCGAATCAGGTGGTGCCAAGATTTTTTCCGATACTAGAATGAAAGTGTACATTAGTGTGATGTAGAGTAGGATATAGGAGAAGAACTGATAGGACAACAAGCAGTCACGCAAAGAAAACAACCAATCTTTAAACATTCCCTCAGCTATGAATGTATTCCGATGGCAATACAGTAGGCGGCGAAAAATAGAATCCACGGAAACGTCACCAACGAAAAAAAAAACTGTTAAAGCGCAAAAGTGCAGGAATATTTTCATGAATGGATTTGATGGAAACTTGAAGAAAATCACGTTTCACCGTGTGATGACAAAAAATCATCGACTATCAACTTAAATTTGAGAGAAGTCTATTGGACACTTTTATATGGATGAAGAATTGAAAATTTTCAGGATTCGAAATGAGAAACAAAAAAACGAGTAAGGGTGGTGAGCGAAAATTGATCATGAAGCCTACAAAATGCCTTCATACTATCCCTTTGTCAGTCTGCGATGAGCTAACCTGGGAATCCGCCATCCTGTCCTCCTCCTCCATAATCAGGAAGAGTATTAAAGGCATCAGCCCACGAATGTGAGGTGGTACGGATTTCCGGGGAGTACTCGTATACGAGGTCGTAGATTATGGAGAGGGGTGTGATTCCGTTCATTTCTTCCTAATTGCCGTAAAAAACAGCCCGGAAGATGAGTCGCCGCACAGGGCTGGCGCGCTCCAATCGAACTCATTGTAGAAAATAGTGCGCCGGAACGCTCGAAGCCGTATCTTTCAGGCCGTTTTCTACGGCATTTAGGAAGAAACGGACGGAATCACCCCTCTCTTTGTAGTCTCCCATCCTGTATGCGAATACTCCACCGGAAATCCGTACCACTCCAGATTCCTGGGATGATGTCTTTATCATGGCCCCCGCAAAGTCTGGATGGGTTACTATAGCTGTTGTGGTATTATTATATTACTATTTTTTTAGTTGTAGAACTAATTTAAAATCGAGGAGAATAAAATGAAAATAATACTTGTGTTGAGCAGAATGCAATTAAAATAAAACTTATGTACGTAGTTCGCTAACATTATATTATATTATTATTAATATTTTTTAAAGATTAATAAGTGTTATAATTACTCTATTTTGTTTATTATGAACTAGTAGAAATTTATTTGAAAGTGAATAAAATAATAGAAACTGAAATACGATCTAGATTAGTTGAAAGTTTAATCAGTTTCTAAAATCACTCGCTGAAAATTTTCTACTTTTTTCTCATTTTTACACCTTTAAACTTATAAAAGTAATGCTTTACATGTTCTTGTCGTTGCGTAATTGGAGCAAAGAGAAAAAATAACTGAGTGAAAAAATTGAAAAAGCAACTAAAGATGGTAGTGAACCTCAGAAAGAAAAAAATGTTGTTTTTAAAAAAAAAAACGTCTCAGCCTAAAAATAATGCTCCATTTACTTATACATTATTTTCGTCCACTAATCTTATGACTGAAAATACTTGAAGATTAAATTCCTCAAAATGATACTAATATATCAAGGATTCCTAGAATTTCTTGGATAAAGTCACGTTAGAAAAGAAAAATGATTAGTTTCCTGAGGGGAAAATGAGCAGGGTAGGATCTCAATAAATTCAAACGAAGCCTTTCTGCTTCCAATTTCGTAGAAGAAATAACTTTGGGTTACCATAACGACTTCAGAGACGTTTACAGACAAGAGGGAAAAGCTGAGGATTTTAGATCCTTAGCTCTTCCTTTTGAACAGTTCCATTAGAAACAACGCAGATTAAGGAATAGGTTGAATTAAACAACTATTTCTTCTTCTACATAACATGTGAGGCTATGTTCTTTTTTTTAATAGAAGCGACATTCTTTTTACGTGAATTTAGGATCCCGAAGGGAAAAGCTACAGTACAATACATAACCACCGAAAAAGCATTGGTTAGAGACGGTACAGATTCATTGACAACTCCTAAGTTCTACTAAGGTGCGAGTCTCGGAGTTGTTTGTATTCTTTATTTATTTATTTACTTATTTGATTACCTTACATTTGCACGTCATACTTATGGATTCGTCTCTGTGAGACCTATCCAAAGCTGCAGTGTCGTTGAAAGCAAATTATCGCTAAATATTCGCCAAAAAGAGTTCCTAATTAGCGACATAACAGTTCTTGGATTTATCCTTAACAGAAAAATCGTATAATGATCCATAAACAATCCCGATATTTCCATTTTAAAAGCAACATATCACGAATTTGGAGAGGGTCTAGCGCTCTTAATAACAGGCTCCGTTACGACTGGCAGCACGGCGGGTCGACAGTTCGAATCCGCCCTACAACCAACCACGCTCTTCACCCCTCCGGTGCCAAAAATTTAGCAACAACATCATCTCTAGTGGATTGATTAACGACGGACAATTAAACATTCATCTAATACGGAATTGACGATGCTCGAGTCTCTGTGGGACAATAAAAGGTCCCGTTTATGGATAACGGAGCGTCGCCCTGTCCAATTTCTCGAATAATCCTTGAAAAACGGCATGGGAAACGCCCATAGTTTCAATGAGGTACATTGTAATAATGCGCCATCCTTGCACACGTGTCGTTTCCATAGGCGAGCGGTCAAAAATCAATAAGGTATCCTCATTGGTTTTCTACCGCTCGTTTATGGACGGACACTTATGAGCTGCCTATTCAAGTGAAACCAATAAATAGGCTGCTGGAGGAATCGATGCGTTAAGGACTAATGGCTCGCTTTAAATTAGTAGGATTTAAAGTGGTTCCCACACCGTTTTTCCAGACGATTGCGGAAAATTAAGCGTAGCGATTCTCATACTCGTAATCCATCACCCAAACTTTATATTGCTCCACAGAGACCTCACATTTATTTCGGAAAAGAATCCATGATCAATTGTTCAGATTAAATTTGCTTATAAACGGCGAGGGAATGTTTTCTGGAGAGACTTCTGGCTGAAAAGTGGTCTTACGTCTTAGGATTCTTGAATTAGATGTCTTTAAAAATACTTATAATTTTAAAAGGGGATATTTCCCTACAATTAATTTTGGTACTAAAGCTATTCACAAAAAAAATCCATTTTGCGATCACCGAATTTCAGCAATTGACAGGAAGAAATTATGTAAGAACAGGTGAAAAAAGATTGAGAAAAAAAATTTAGTGGAAGATGCTAACTTCAAAATAATCTCAAAATACCTGACGATAATGAAAAATGAAAAAAAGATTTGAGGGAAAAATTCATAAACTGGATGGTATTGAAATATGTGAAAATTCAACTGAATGGGAAGAACTGTTCAGGAAATGTTGTTTCCTTATGACTTCAAAAGAAGGTCCCAAATAAGTAGGGCTGAACGAATGAATTAAATATACGAATAAAAATACGAACGTATTATATCCAAATAATACGAAATATTAATCGAATAAAAGAAGGAATGAGATAACTAACTAATTATGTGATTTCTACTGTTATGCTCATTAATGAACGAATGAATGAGTAAGTGAATGAATGAATGAACGAATGAGTGAATAAATATACCTTAAAAGCCTTCAAAAACTCTAAGACTTTTAAGTATTGTGAAACACTTTAGAAAACATTGTTTTTAAACGGTTTTCCACCTAAAAATTATTTTTTTTCGAAAAATACTATAATAAAAACGAGTTTAGGGTCGTAAAGGTGCTTAAGAGCAAATAATTCAATATCCTTTTGGTAATAAAAAATAAAATAGAAAAATAGAATATAATAAAAGTTAAAGCACAGAAGACGGTTTCATGGATCTTTGAGTGAAATATGGAAAGGTTAAGAAAATAATATAAATAAATAACAATAAAATAATAATAATAATAATAATATAAATAATAATAAACAATATAATTCCTATTCGTTATTTTGCTAATGAAGAGTCCAGCCCTCCCTTCAAGTCTCTGCTGGCGGATTTACAGTTACATATACTGTACTATACTTATTTTGTGAGGAAATTGACAGAAATCCGTGGAAATTAGCTTTCAATGTCTTACACATTGAAAAACTGCTTGTCATTCCATCGTATGTAGTTAATATTTCATTTATAACATATTAAATGTGATGTAAATGTATCTCAGCTCTTATATTTCCATTCCGAATGCGGTTTGATGTAACGAAACTCAATACACAATTAAATGTAAATAATAAATGTACATAAACGCTCCAATGACTTCTCAAAAAACACCACGAAGTCTAGTGGTAGCGGGAGGGGAGGGGTTCGTATTCAAATAAACACGCCAACAACACACTCAAAACACAAGGAACTACACTTAATAAAATATAAATATATAAATACAAAAATATATAAAATTATATAAATGAATATAGATGTGATATATAAACGAATAAACACATAATTTAATTAATAAATAAATAAAGGTTGCACCACAGCCATACAACGTATGTAGAAGTGCCATGAATAAGTAATCTAAATGTGTTGATCAAATTTTCATCCGAAAAATCTCGCTAATATTGTCCTTATTATTTTTTAAATAAACGGAAAAGAAATCGTTCGAAAGAGTGGCTGAAATTAGCTGAAAGCAACGTTACCGGATTTACCGCTGGCAAACTTGCCGAACCGAAGTTTAAAAAAAAACAAATTAGCGGAAAATAAGTTAACGTAATTTTTAATGGACTAAACCTTCTTACAAATATTATGCATTTAAATCTTGTAATAATATAAATAAAGTAATGTAATAATATAATAATATGACTAAAAATCTGAAAATAAACTATATTTAGTTCAAATCAAGATAAAACTAAGGTGAACAGGTTCCAGGATCCACAAACAACGCAACAACTCGTCCACCAAAACGAGATTAATGAGGAGCGGTGAGTGATAAACTCCTCCCACCGCAAAACTGGCCAGTCTCATTGCGCTATTGATGTTATTTACAGGCTGCTAACAGCGAGTCACTTGAGAAAATGCATGGGAAAAGAGAAAAAACTACGCCGCTATTTGTTCCGCCCCGGGCAATAGCCGAATATCATGTAACGATCCTATAAACAACACCGTCCGTCTGCTTATTTATAGCCATAACTAAGAGCCTAAGAGCCGATCCTAGAAATTTAAATGAAACGGTCGTGAAATTCGCTGTTTCAACTCTATTATAAATATTTTTTCGAAAAATTGTGGTTGTTCGAGACTAGTGTGGGGGAAAGGCCTGGTATATCCGTCTGTGACGTACGCGGTACACATACGTACGTACATATACTGTATATATATGCTTACATACACATATATATCGTTGATGGAGCTGCTACAACATTAAAGTGGGCGTGGCTTTGCCATAAAAATCCGAATTTTTAACTGCACAGAAAAAATAAAGAGAAAAAAAAACTAACGAATTATTGCAAAGCCAAGTCCCAGATCCGATCCCAGCGGAAGGATCCAGAAACTACGGGAAACCGGCGCAGCTTTGCACGAAACGAAGGATGCGTGGAATCTAGTGGGCGTGGCTCATCAGCTGCTGAAAAAAAAATGCATTTGCAGTAGGGAGATGAGGAAAAAGTGCCAAAAACTATCCACTGACAATGGAAAAGAAAGAAAATACGTTGAGGAAAATTAGATTTACACACGGTGTTTCGGAAGTGGGCGTGGCTCATCACGCGGCACTCACCTACACCTTCACTGTACACAGCTAGGAAACAGTAAAGAAGGCAGAAAACTAACTCAATAAGAGTTTGCGTGAGGTTATGCTTCATCATTCCACTACGGATTTGGAATAAATTATGGGAGCACGTAAGGTACTTACTCCTACTTCTGAGTTTTCAAAAATTAACCGCAGCCCCTTGTGGGCGTGGTTTATCATTTTTGATTAGGGCACTCAGGATTGGCTGAGGTTACAAGGAATTACATGCATATGACTTCATGAAGAAAAGAGGAGAAAAAGAAGGAGGAGAAAAAGAAGGAGGAGAAAAAGAAGGAGGAGAAAAAGAAGGAGGAGAAAAAGAAGAAGCGTAAAAGATGGTACAGGCGCACACGTTCCGATCCCAACATATCATCGCAATAAAACAAACTCAGGAAAACAAAGTTTCCTCTTAGGGGCGTGACTTATCAAATATAATCCAAGAAATAACATTTCAATAACATAAAAATTGATTTAAAAAAATAAAAATTAGAGCAAAGAGAGCAGATTACTTTGTTTTCAAGCAGAAAGAATCTCCAGTATGTAGCGAACGATCACTGAATCCAGCAATTTGATTTCGGAAGACAAATAATATAGTCTTTGCCTTTGCTCCACACCTATCAATAACTCTGAGTGGTAATACCCTCGGAAAAAAAGTCTAAAAACTGTATGCTTTTGGTCTCTAATGTTACAAAAATTCCAAGAATACAAAATTACAACTTTTTTTTTGCTATTTTGTGTTTAATACTCTAAAAGTGACATGAGCACGTTTATGAGCGAAGAATAGGAGAAAATTCTGCAAATTTCTTGCTACAGTATCCCAAGGAGGATATAGCTTATGGAATAACGTGGTGAAATTTCCACCAACCGTAGAAATCTGCAAGTTTCATTCATCTCAACCATTTTAGCAACGTTACCGTTTTTATATTAAGATGATATATATATATATATATATATTGGTCAATAATCGATCGATCGGAGTGGTCATGCTGCAAAAATTGAATCAAGCTGTATCAGTATTGTATGAAATCGTTCGTTTCAGCTAAATTAATTAAGCACAAGTACGCTATTCGGAGTTTTAGAGGAAAATTTCGGGAAAAAAAAAACTTTTTTTTTTGTGGATGATGAGAATGATTGCTGCAGTACCCTCGATGTAAAGCCTATAGAATTCGTCAAGGAAATTCTAATGGATCTTTTTATACGATGTTATCAAGTATGATATTTACAACTAAGATCACTTCAAAATAAACATAAAATAAACAATGAACAACACTTCAAAATAAATAATCTAGTGTTAGCCTTTTCCGTATGTCGGGTGTTTCCTGGCTATGAAATTCGCAGCAGAACATAATAAGTAATTAAGTGCAGGTAGGGTTTGGGCTATTTTCTCCGGGAAAAAAAAACTAAAGCGGCTAAAGAAGGAGAAAAATAACTAAAGACTCCCAGGTGCAATTATGTCCGATGGGTCTTGAGGCCGTGCCTTGACTGCGAACGGTGTGGGAACACCATTTAGTAGACTTTCTGTAAACATTGTGGCAAAAATTTGGGATCTAGCTGAAAATCCACGTTCTTAAGGCCCTCAACCTTACTAAGACGACAAATTTGCTCACAATTACTTTTAATCTAACTTCTAACTCTAACTAACTCTAAATCTAATCTTTTAATTACTGTAAAGTCTTTTCATACGGTCTTTTCCACTTAAGAATTTTACCATTTCAATAACAAAAATTCCAAAAAAAAAATCTCGAGTTATGACCAAAGCAGTTTCGTTCTCGAAGTGAACGTTCCTTCCGGATATCCAGATTTTCAGAATTTAAGAATTTCATTTTCCTTAAAAGTTTCTACGTTTACATTTCTCCTCAATGTAATGGTTATGTTGGTATTGTTGAGAGGAACTCCAATCCACAGGGACACACGGATCGGTGTCGCAGTTCTTCGCAGCGTAACGAAGACTAATGTGGACGATTTGTTCACTACTGCAGCCTGAATCCATGAGCATGGCGTGCTTTTGGCGAGGATTTATGCGACGTTCTGAGAAGAACGTGATTCGTTACCAGGGAAAAAAGCGCTTAAGATGAATGACACTTAAACGGGAGAGAAGTTCTGGACGGAGCGGAGGGTCTGCGTTTTGTTCATTTAAAATAACCTAAAAATTCCAAAAAAGAACTTTCAAAATTAAAAAAATATTCCTTAGAAGTACAATAATCTCGCTTAAAAAATGTAAGTAGCAAAAAAAACTGTGCGTACACCTACGCTGGACAACTGACACTAACTATCCAGACAAGAGAAAACATTCGCAAAACTGTTGTGAAACTGTTCCGATAAATACCGCCTACTTATATGAGAATTCGTGGAAGTTGTGGATTTTTTTCCCCGAACGATTAATAGCCGGTGGAACGAAGAAAATCCCTGATTTTTCTCGGTGATTCTCACGATCCACAAATTTCACGACCACCAAAACGTCCATTTACGACTCGTTCATTTTAAAGACGTTTGCACGTTCTGCAACGACGTGTGCGAAAATCTAAAAATATTCCTGCCGTTGTAAAGGGAAATCCTTTAAAACGATGCTAAAAAAAGAAGAAATTTAATCGAAAGAAGTCGTTGAACAAAAATATTTAAAAAAAAACCAATGGCGTAATCTTTAATCCGGATATCTTAAACGGAACAATAATCAACCCTGCACCTTCGTTTTTTCTTTTCTATTTGCTGCACTTCGAAATAAATAATAAATAATAAAAAATAGTAGTGAATTCAATTCAATTCCTCAAAATAATAAATAACAAAATATGACAACGATCGTAACTCTAAAGTGAACGTGCTTGCATGTTTACGTATCAACATATGTATTGTTTATAAACAAAGTCGTAACAACTGTGTCATATTTCCAGCACTTTAATTGTACTTTAAGTGCATTTATATATATTTGCCGCAGTAATTTCACATATACACCAGTTCATGGTGTTTTTTTTAAAGGAGCAAGTAAAATATTGCGAATTCTTATCGCTACGGAAATTCCTCCTTTTTTTCAACTGTTCAAAAAAAAAGAGAACAAAACTGACCAAAAAGTATGGAATATCGCACAAATCCGATATTTCCGACAATCCCCTCACTCAGAACACTTCGAATGAGGTCTGACTGTGCTATATAAAATAATTTCCATTTTCCTTAAACAGTGTTCGATATTGATGTGTGCTTAGACTCACTGGACGGAATTATTTCCCAGAAATGAGTCTGGGTGTGGAGAAAATTGAGAAATGCGGCAGAAAACAATGTAATAATTTATGTTTTCTTGTTTTGTCAACGAGGTTTTGGTGAAACATTATTTTGTGAAGCCTGACAATTCAAAATGTCGAGATTTCAAGAAGTGAAGGATTGGAGGATCTAACATTCGATTAAGAAATCAATAAGATCACGATTCCTGATCTTTTGTAGCCGGAGAACAACCTGTCAATCTATCACATAATGTGCTGAAAAAAGCTCTACCTTTCCCCGTATAAAACTAAGATAAAGTTGAATTAAGCTCTTTTCTATTTTGTTTTTTTCTTTTATGACGCGTCCAAGGATTTTATCAAATAAATAATATGCCAGTAATATTTAGGTCACCGAAGTTCGCGAAAAGCTAAATTTATCATATCTGAAGGTAGGGGATCATTGTAAAATTGAGGATATCAGGATTCCGACGGTTGTGGCCATAACGACTTCGGCAATATCAACAGAAAAAAATGCTATCAACAGAGAGAAAAAAATGCTACATTCGGATATTTTCAATGAGCAACGGGGTATCCCATGAATTCGATTTCATCTTCGGAATTGGCGCAGCATTCGTGCATCCGTGGCGAAATTTTAGGAACAGCCACAGCTTGGCTTAACATACCGGGAGCATACATAGACATAGACATAGACATGGACAAAGAAACAACCGCAAAAAAATCGGTAACTGAAAGGACAGGAGGAACACGGGGGGAAAAAGAAAAAGAAGAAAGGAAAAGCATGAAGTATTAATCAACGTTTCCCGCAGCCGAATGATTTATGCAAGTCCGCATTTGCAGAAAAGCACTCTAGAACCTCCGAATATGAAATTTGCAGAACAGCAAAAGAGGCCCGTTGAGATGGTGAAGAAAACCCCATAAAGATTTGAATAAGATGGATTAAGAACCCTTTAAAAACACTTTAGAACGCTTTCAGAAAATTATTTGGATAAGAATTTAATTATTCTGCAGCTGAATCCTCTTCGAACATGTAGGAGATGATGAGGCGAAGAGCAAGTAAGAAACAGAATGAAAAAAAAATGAAAAGAAAATGAAAAGAAAATGCAGAATACAGAAAGTTAATTAATCAACTTAGTCTTGATCGGATAAATCCATAAATTTCAATCATAATCGATCTCAAAACGGTAATTTCAAGATTCCAGAATTTATTAGCGAAAGATGTCGGAAAAGTCATAAATCGATATATATATATATATATATATATAACTGAGATGGAGCGAAAAGAAGCAGAAAGGAGTAATTTCTCAACTATGTCCGGTCCACTCGCCACCAATTCTAATCCATAAAATCGATCCAACTCAAATTTGATCTACATGATCATTTCTCGATCAAAAAACCAACGAGTAAGATGTATAAATAGCAAAAGTGGTTTAATTTTAAAAAAAAACTAAGGAGCGAAGGTCCAACAGGGATTAAAAGCAGACTGAGTTGCGATTTGCAGCATTCTATAAGGACCTAAATTCTTACAGAAAAATCCACAATATTTGCTACACTCTTTAGGGTTCTAGTTCGGAAATTTGCAAAAATTTTGGGCGTTTAAATTTAATTTTAAGCGAAAAATTCAAAACCATTTAATTCAAAGGCAGCTTTTTTTTGTAGAGAGGAGTCAGCAGTTGGTAGACGTTGGGCTTAGGCACTGAAGCGAACAAGTCGTCAGTAACTAAACCTAGTTGTTTGAATGAGTTTTTTTTTTTCGGGAAAAGATCAAGGATTCTCAAAAACCGTAGTGAACAAAGATTCACAACATTCCTGCGGATGCATTTCCTGGGGCAAAAATTAATCGTCCTGCCATAAACCTCCCATATAACCTTATCCATCCATGAAACAATTAATCCTCCTTCATTGTGGATTCTATCGATGATTAAACAAAGCATCCAGTCAGGAAAACATTCAGGGATTCGTTTAAGGTGCGAAGTTCATAGCAGATACCAAATGAAATAGAGTTCTTGTATAAACAACAGCAAAAGACCTCAAATTTCCAGTTATCAGTAATTTATTGCTGATCGATTAATGGTGGAGAATTCCAATAATTGGAAAAGTTTCTATACTACATTAAAAAGAATAAGGGGAAGGTCTCTGGTGCACAAATCCGTTCGGGATGCGATATCGCGTTTGACTGGAATTTTTGAGGTTTAAGAACAAGTGGGCCTTTTTTCTTGATTTCTTCAAAGTCTGCCATTTGTCCGGGATGGTTTCGAACCATCCACAATTGTGCCCCCCAAAACTACACCCCTTCCCACAAAAAAAAAAAAATAAAAAATAATAATTTTAAAAAAAAAAAAAAAAAAAAAAAAAAAAAAAAAAAAAAAAAAAAAAAAAAAAAAAAAAAAAAAAAAAAAAAAAAAAAAAAAAAAAAAAAAAAAAAAAAAAAAAAAAAAAAAAAAAAAAAAAAAAAAAAGGTTTTTTTGCAATAATCCAGTAATTTTCAGGAGCTAGCCGATATATAAATTCGGCGTTTCTATTCTTCCGAAAGATTTTGAGGCGAATGGATGAGTTTTGCAGAGCACTAAACGTCATCAGAACTACATTTCAACAAATACCTAATGGATCAGATCACATAAATCATGCTTTAAAATTTTTTTTAATCGTCAGCTTAATGTTTTTTTTTTCTTTTGAAGAAAATTTAAACGAAACGAAAAAATCTGGATTCAATTTTCACTCGCTTAATACACATTAAAACTCGTCCAAATCCATTACTGTTCACAGTTCGAGTTTTTTAGATACGGGAGCTGTATTTAAGGGAAGTTTCCTATGGATAACAAAGGAGGACGTTAAACCACAACTGACAGCCCGCGATGAAAGAAAAATAAACTAACGTTTGTCCAAATAAACATACATAGATAAATGAACATAGAAGAAGAAGAAGTATTTTTCTGGATCCAGCTAACTTTCCTTAGAAAAAAAACTCTACAGTTTGTCTTTTTTTTGAACTACAGATCACAAAAACTTCACAAAACTTTTCGAATTTTTCTGGGTCAGAAATACATTTCAGGAAAAATCCACACAAAAAAAGGGAAACAGATAGGGAGCCAATGAAAACGTTTTCTTGCCCTTTTCTTTTTTCATAAAATACGGTAAATTTTTCCTGGACAAGGAGCGAATTTTACTTGAAGAAACCAAAAAGGTTGCAGGAAGAGAGTATAGACAATTGAGAGGCACTGCCCTTCTTCTTCAACTCAAAAATAGGAACAATTCAAAAGTCGTAGGGAAAAGTGGTAAAAATATTTTTTTTTGGCACTCTCGGCCTCGCAGGCTTTTTTATGCGCAGGTAGGACCTATCCCTGCGCATAAAAAAGAAACTCTGCTCGCAAAAATTATATTTCCACTGTGAGGCGGCACTCGGTAGAGCGTGAAATTAAAAAAAAAAAACATTGGAAAGAAAAAAACGTAGCGCAGTAGAGTTGGTAGATGACAAGTTCTTATATTTGCCAAGCTCTCGAAAGGGAATAAAAGAAGAATCCTAGAAAAATCTCATAAAATATGAGCCAAATACGAAAAACGAGAAGAAGAATACATGCAAAGAGCGGTCAAACGAAACCGATAGAATGTCCTGATGATGAGGCCCGAAATCGCCATTTATAACTCCATCAGGTCAAAACAACCTGATCCCCGCAAAGATCCACAAAAAATGTGAAATTTTTGTTTTTCACTGTTTACAAAACAAGGGAAGCGAATAAAGTGAGAAGTGCTGGCAATTTGCCAAAGAGATTGTTCAAAAGCCTATTAAACAGTTATTTAATCGATCTTGTGAAATTTCCTATAACAGTAAGAAGGAATTTTTCTTTTTGAGGGACAGTAACGGATACAATTCCATAAATAATTCACTTCATTCCTTCGCTGTCATTATTACCTATTACTGTATGCACTATATCATATTATTTCATGTTTACTTATAATTATTATATTATTATATTACAGGGGTTGACGAAAAATTACGTGGTGCGTGACGTTTCATTTTTACAAAATTAATGCGATCCCCAATCAAGAAGAGACCCTCATTCTAAAGTTGTGGTGCCACGGAAGCAAAATTATCCCAATTTTTGTCCTTCAACAAAATTGGGCTCCACCCCGTGGAACCAAAGCAATGATTCCTTGAGGGCAAGATCGGTTCTTTTTTTCGATGAAGGATTTGCTTAATGCATCACAGTTTTCTTTTTGGGGATTTATCTTATTTATTAGTTCTATTCCGTTCCTTCAGCGAGTCTATAAAGGAGCGAATTGTTAACTGAGCTGATCGCGGCTACTTTAAAAATCCTTTGTAATTATACGTAGAATGTTTTGGTCTATTGATTTATTTTTAGAAATTGTTCAAATATTTATGAGCAAAAAATAAAGTTTGATCGTTTTTTATGAACCACGTAATTTTTCGCCACCCTGTCTGTAATTCGATTACTACTAGAATTATTAGAATCTTCGGCTAGCAACGAGGTCCGTTCAGACTCCCTTTTCTGGACGATTCTGGAAGTTAGAGCAACCTCGCTGCGTACTCGTAAACATTTCAACCGTTTGGTGCTTGTAATGGGCAACTCGCTGGGCGCAAATCAAAAATTCAAGGCACGATTCAGAATAGGAAATTAGTTTGGACAAGAAGAGTGCAGATATCCAAATCATCCTCATTTTACCGGTTAAATGAAATGAGTGTGGGGGGAGGTTTGGGAGCGAGTTTACGAGGGCAAACAGAGGCGTAAGTGCGGAGCACTTTCTGCTACCAGCGGAGTCTTGCAATCCATGCTGACTTGCTCTTATTTCTTTTATTATTTATGGATAAAAAGATGATGTTTTGGCGCCTCAATCAAGGGTTGCGATTGAGATCCGTCAAGGCGTTTTACTGCAATTCCTAATCGTTCAGGTTTCGGAACCTAAAAAGTAAAAAAAAGAAAAAGGGAAAAAAAAAGTGTGCTGGAATATTTAATCCTACTTGCGGGACCCAGCCGATGATCAAATCAGTGTTTTTATCCTCGCAGACACTTCTGGCAACAATTTATCGACCCCGGAGCGATGCAACGCTTGGTTGGCACTAGAGTGGTTTCGAACCCCTGATCGATCGTGTAGAGCGCAGCGGAACCTCTTACCAACTGCGCTACACCCACCCCATTATTATTATTTGTATTATTACTGCTTGTAACATTGACATGAAATACTGAACGTCTGCCAAGGATTTCAAGATGCCCATAGCGTCCCACGAAGTTTTAAGGATTAAATGAACCGCTTTAGCTGATCTCTTATGGATTCATCTACCTGTTCGACTTCAGTTTGAAATTATTTAAGTCTTTTGAACCTTTCCACAGCCTTGCAATGACTTCCCTACGCCCTGAGTCAGTATTCTTATCCTTCAGACGGGTCCGATATCCACTTATCAATCCATAGGAAGAGATGAAATGCTCGGTAGTGGCATGGATGTGTTGGTTGGACGTAGGACGGTTTCAAACCATCAACCACGCAGTCATGGCTAAACCTTTTGTCGACTGTGCTACTCGGGATGCGTCCCATAAAAATAAGAAACGGGGGATGGGAGAAGAGCAGAATTCCGAGTAAACGTAATTGTAAAAGGTCAACTAGCGTGCATACATATGTGCAAGGAATTCGACATATTCGAGGATCTGAGAGGGAATTCTTGACGAAAAGAAAACAGGGCCGTGTACATGGAGGAACATTTTATACATAGCACAGTTCTTTTCATTCGCACCCGCTGCTAAACAAGTAATTTTGGAGAGTTTACGCTATCCAAAATCACTTGTTTAGCAACTTTTTATGAATTTGAAATTTTGTGAGTTTACGCTTCACTTATTGGAACCGAGTTAGACTTTTCAATGCAATGGGAAAAAAAGCGCAACCATTCAGGAAGCACTAGGGAGGCCCTAACTTCTCGGAGGTTGAGTGTGAGTTTGTTTGTGAATCTGAAGAACAAGAAGAAAATTCCTTAATAATTTATCCACCACATTTTCGACACCGTCTGGATAAATCGGAACTATTTCAGGAGATGACGATATCACCATCCGAAGATACTCGCAGACACTTCCGAACAGCAGCAACGAGATCATTTTATATGCAAAGCGTAAGCCACGACCTCGACGACTTGGAGATGGATTATATTGAGGATCGTGGGTTAATTTGACGCCGGATTTTTTTCTCCCGAAAAAAAAGATATGGGCGAAGAATTTTTAAAGAGAAAAAAGTCAACGTTTCCACCATACGTAGAACTGCTCATAGAATCAGCACCAGGAAGGGTTGGAGGTTCGGAAATTTACTGCTGAGACGGTACTCTACAATAAGAAGAATGGTAGTAGACGTTCCTCTAGAGAATACGGTAGTCAGTTGGGATTCTAGTTGGTTTTTTATGTAATAACTCTTTAAAAATATACTACGCCGCCCGCTGTGCTCAAATCCTGTAGCAACACCTTGGAATTTGAAGATTTCCCTGATTCGAAATTATGCTAAATTTTTGAAAAAAAAAAACAAAAAACTAAAGCAGCAGTGCAAACCACATCCTCGATATTTTATGGAGAATAGAAAGAAGGGCTGAGTGGTAGCCGTGGATAAAACAGCAGCTCTGGAAAATGCTCTGGAAAATGCTCTGGAAACAACTGGATTTTTCTATATGGTTTCATATTCTGGATTATTTTGAACGGTTTAGCGAACAACAAAGAAAATATCCACATAGTTTCTTAAGTTTCTTGGATACGCAGAAATGTTAAATTATTAAACAAAGACTATGAAAAATCTTCAGAAAACAATTTAAACTATCTCCTGGTACAGTACTCTTGGGCAAATTTCCATGGGGATAGAGAAACCGAGATCCAGAAACGTTACGGAATATGATTTTTATGAGTTTTTTTTAAACGAGTTAGTCGAAATCTAGTTGCTTTTATCTGGAACATGTACAGAGCGACAAGAAGGCGCAGACAAAAGAGACAAAAGAAAAAAAAGAAAAAGAAGAAAAAAGTGCAGAAAAAATGCTCTCTGAGCGAAATCCCTTCTAATCGCTTCACCCACCATTCTAAGTGACGACGAGTCGACGTAATCCTGATTTTTGAGGGTGAAGAGGATTCTGACACTAAACGTTGAGGTCTGGATTTTTTTATTTTACTCAACTCTCCCACTCTTAACCCTCTTAAACGTCCTGTTTATTCACGAGAAATCAACTAAGTATATCTCAAAAAAAATTATCCAAAGGGAACAACAATGACAATTCGATGCGATTCATGCAAAATAATCAAAATTAGAAAAATCCCGGATTCATATTGGTTGACATATGGAAAAATTGGTGTTAACGTTGGAAATACGGAGAGATTTCGAGCCAGAAACAAGGATAACCCCTGCACTTGATGGATACTCATTCAGGGACAGCCGCAGCGCCTAATGTAGCTCCCTGCTCACGTCATTGGGCCACTTGGGAGGTAAGGGCGGCGCTGTTTTGCCCTTTTACGGAGCTGTCCGCTACTGAAACGTCCACGATGTCAGTCAGTCGGTCTTAGAGCGGAAACGGTTGCAGTTGTCATTGCGTCAGCGCCGCGAATGTCATATCTTCTGGTGCTGTATGATCAAATAGGGATAATGGTTATGAGAAGTGGTACAGTTGTAGCCGAACTGCGTCTAGTAGCATACTGTAGAATTTTCACGAATTTTCACGACGAAACAAGCTGACATTGCCGACTTTTCTGTGCAAAAGCGAGCTCAATAAATGCTTTACGGTTTTTTTTTCCGAAACATATGCTGTTTATAGTCGGTGGTGTATTTCTTGTGTTGGATGACAGCAACACGGACGCACACACCGCCCCTCCTTGATCACCGTTTCTCTGTTCTCTATCAAATGCTCCAATCCAATCGAGTCTGGTGTGATTGGTAAGAGGTTCGGCTGCGACTACTACGGTCTATAGCTCGGAATCGCCTTAGAGCCAACAAAAAATTTCATTTATCCGGTGCAGATAAATTGTTTCCGGATTTGTCTGAATTGACGGAAACGCGGCGGCCATCATGGAATATAACACGCGTTCATACATCCCAAATGATTCTGAGTCGAGATCGAACGTATGGGCGGGTCCCACAAGGATTGAAGAATCCAGGGGATTACCCTTTATCCTTATTCGTGAAGCCCTATTTTTCCACAGTTATACCCAAAACTGATTCAATTTTGGAAACGAATAGAACAAAAAAAAACATTTACAAAAAAGGAAAAGAAGGAAAGGAGCGCATTCAGCCCAAAAAGCATCGTTTTTTTTCAGCTCCACATAATTAGTTAAATGGACAACGCACTCCAAAAGAGCAAATTTCCTGTCCTTTAAGATTTGCCATTTGATTGTTCTTGGAATGCGTTCATTTCCAGGAGTTACGCAAAATGCAGGAGAGTGGAGCCACACCACAGCAGAAATTGTAAAATTCCGGAAAGAAATAGTAACAGTTAGTTGATCTCCTGAATCAATAATATTTTAGTGAGTTGGACTAAAATATTATAAATAGACGTCATTAAAGAATTGGGTGAAACACGAGAAGAGTGAATGAAATATTACTGACATAACACGGTAGAATATTTAGGTTTTAATTTTTTTTTTAAATCTTTGATTGCGCCCAATCCTGGTGGAAAATTATTGGAGAGACCTGGGCTCTAATGGAGAAGATTCTTTTTCTTTGGACTTTTTCCTTCGTTTAGTACCAAATGCACTCACTTGCAAGAAAAAGGCGTGATCTATTTGGATAAGAGCACATAAGTGAAACAGATTATAAAATTAGTGAATAATAAATAAATAAAATATAAAATATACTAATAAATAAGTAAGTAACAAAAAAGAAAATCTAGAAATTATAATTTTTTTTTGGAAGATAACTGCGTGAGTCATTCCTAGAGTTATTACACTCACGTTTTGAAAGAACTTTTTCTGGTTTTATACATGATTTTATTTCCTCAAGGTTGAATGAAATTAAGATCGTATATGGATCGTAGAGGGAATGGAGTCAAATTTCCCACATAACGTTTACACGTGACGTTTGAATGGTATTTTCAAAATTTAATTTTGCCCACTCCCAAGAATTCCGACAGTTTGCGACGAGATTAATCCATCGGCGACCTATTTTGGGACAAAAGTTAGTAGCGGTGTGGTGCCCTCAATGTTTGCTCGGTTTTCCTCAGCTTTGACCTCCTGCCTCCAGGTCACAATGGCTGCTTGTTATCTTTGTTTGTGACCATTGAGGTAACGGAAAGAAACGGTGTTATACCTATGGATTTTCACCCCTTACACGGAAAACAATGCAATTTCTCTCTTTTCCTTCGCTGCAATTTGCTTGACAGCATCCTGTGGTGAGAATGGTCGCATCTTTTCCCGTATTGAATCAACTATGCTCCTTAAAATATAGTGTTTCGATAATTGAACACTTGAGTTCCCACAGAATACTCCCTTTTTATTCAAAAAAATTCCACCGTTTTCTAATTGGGTCCCAATTATACTTTTTCGAAAGTAGTCCTTGTCTTAGGGAATTTTCAAAACTCAAATTTCTCTCCTCCTCCTCGTTTTTCCTCCTCCAGGAATAAAAATTACTCCTACGGTAGTCCCAGTAGCTATGCATTCTTTCTCCTTACGTACGTGTTGTAAGGAGCGAAGTCATGAATCAAGTGAGCCGCGTGCTTGAAGGGTATCCTAAGCAGCTGCCGGAACATTCCCACCTTACTTCGGATAATTTTCAAGGATAAAATGACAAAATTAGCGGTTTTTCTTAAACATTCTGCTGCATAAACCATTGCAACACGCTAACCTAATAGCTACTGTATAATTGCAAAACCCTGAAGCTATTAAAGAAGAAAAAGTTTAATATAGTTATTGCATATGCACGCTCAATGATACAAATAGAATGACGCAATTTCTCCGGCCTCTTCCAGAAGACGATGATTGTGGCCTATTTGGAAATCCATTACGTAAACAGAACAAGTTCTATGGAAAAATCTGTTGAGGTATTCGATGACGTTCAAAGCGGAGCCAAAGGCGCACGAAAAGCTTTTACGATGCGAATTTATGCGAGACTCTCAGCCATTTTGAAATTGACAGCAGCAGCAGCAAAAGCACTTTTTTTGCGGAGAAATGAGAATCTATCGCATCGTTCGTGTGTGAATTTGCTGGTACTGCTTTACGGTACTGCATTGCGTGTTTTTTTTTTCCTTTTATATAGAAGAACAAAAAATCCACAAGCATTCATAGAGTGCTGAGCCCCGTAGAAGAAATATAGAAACAGAGAAAAAGAAAAAAAATCCCTGCAAGATAGTTTGATATTCTATTTGACACATTCACGTTCAGTATGGGCGGAATATTTATTTATTTATTTATTTATTTATTACGCTCAAAGGCGTGCCGAGAGTAAGAGGATATCATTGCAAAAAAAATTTGCTTCATAACACGTGGAGGAAAGTCATGGATTCTTCCTTTAAAAAACAATTAGGCCAAGTTTCAAAAGAAAAGAAAGCGCTGACCATGTTTAAGAGGATAAATGGATGGAAAATATCGTTAACTAAGAAAAATCGGAAAAAAATAACATATTTTTGTAGGGAAACGGTACCGCGGTTAGATCCAGAGCTTTCAACGAGAAAAAAGACAGTGTTTCAAGTATTATTGTGACCGTTGGAACAATAAAGAAATATTTTAGTAGTTTTCAACTGGTCTTTACTTGAGTGAAGTATATGATCAGTCGGGATACTCAAAGATCTTCATACAAGGCACAAAAATATACTAAAAAGTAAAGTAATAAAAGTATAAACGCAGCAAAAGAAGATGTGATAAACTCCGCACACAAGCATAATACTGTAATAAGCCTCAGGGCACAATAAACAGAATATATTTTTATTCGAGAGTAATGAAACGTTCAGAGAAAAAAACAATGTTCAGCAAATAGACGGAAATCGTAGAAATGTCGAGGATGAGATTGACTTGTCATGGATACCGACGTTAATCTCAGGCATAAAATTTTATAAATAAAAAAATCTTACGAGTTAAAAAAATATAAAAAGCACGAATTTCTTGATTTTAAACCCCGTCGTCGAATAGCAGTTATTCAACCGACATAGGACTACATTCATGACGTATATGTTCATGTATGCATTTCACGTCAAATCGCTAGTCGAGCAGCAATTTTCGGGAATTTTTTTTTGTCCACAATCTATGCATACGCTGACCGATCACAGAGCAAGAATGGTGCGAAAATAACTTACTGAAGGGCTGGAGCCTCTCCTGAGCGTCTTCAGTGGACTGGATGAACAGCAAACTAACCGAACAGCAGAAGAAAGGTGGAAAATTCCACAAATCCTCCATTTTTTGCCGTAAAGAAACCGTACCGACACATTATTTATGAGTCAAAGCCGAACGTCGTTAACCGACATTCATCACAAATTCAATCAGAAGGTTTTCGCGCAAACACTGAGATAAATACATGAATACATTTCTCGGAACCTGCACGCCGCACCCACGTAGGAAAAATTGTGCTAGTTGTCCGCTTCCATCGACCCTTCACCGCCAACAGGTTTTCAAAAGCAATGAAAAATCAGGAAATCTAAGATGAAATAATATAAAGTAGCCGTACTGATGTGCTTTCATTTCACAGAAAAAAAAAAGAATTGAAAGACCAAACTGACTGATGATTCGACCCGACAGCGACGGGGAGCCTACTTCAAGTTTTTTTTTGCCTTCACTTCGCTCAGCTACTGGAATGAATCTGCGAACGTTAGTTACACGGTAAACACGATCTGCTTAAGGCGAAAAAATAAAAAAAGAAAAAAGATTGGAAAGTATTTGCTGAAGGGCGAGTTTTCAAAGTGTTCAATAGGTGTATTCTCACGTAAATGAAGTCGATATAAGCTGAACTACAATCAAAGGAACGACAGAAATGAGAAAAAATTCTCCTCATAACGAATAATGCACTGTTTCTAAGTGAAACTTCTCTGAAAAAAACAGAAAATATCGTTGCCATTTGTTAACAGACGAGTAGAACTGCTCCTTTTTTCTGTTTGAGCAGAATTTTAACCTTCAGGAATTCTAGAATGTAAGCCGAAAAGACGAAATCTAGCTGATGTGATCACCGTATTCCATTACTCCGACTGGTTGACGTACAGTCAAAAGAAGCTACGAGCCCTATATCCTTCAAGAAGTATTTGGTAGTATTCCTCTTCTCGGCAAACTGATTTTCCTCGTTGAAAAAATCCGCACACTTAGCAACGATTAGCTGGATATAGTAAATTCTATGAATCCACAGTTGTTGTTTTCTGATAGTCGTACCTCCTCAGTGGCTGAGATCAGAAAAAAAGTTAGAAGGTGAAAAACCTGTTTCTGGTTGATGCACATTATAGAATTTACATCCACAAAGCGCAGTACTCAGCAGCAGAAGCTATCAAAAGAATACCCCTCAGAAAAAAAAAAACTAAAAATTTACGAATTTACATTTAAAAAACGAAGGAAGCTTACGGATTTCTCCGTTTATAAATGCTGAGTTAAAAATCCCATACAAAAATCTACGAATATCAGCAGGAGTGTCGCTGTTGGCTAGAGCAACATAGCTCCCGAGCCAATGCAAAACGAACTACATATGTAAAGTTTGAAAGTAGTGGTAAAATTCGCTTTGTTAAGCTACTGTGGATCACTGGAATGTTTTGCATTTAGTATTCAAAAAATTTAACATGGTAGAATCTTATTAGAGAAATTTTCCGCCTAACGAACTTAAAATAGCCACAAGAACTTTTTACTGAGGAAGATAAATTTACCAAAAACATTAGTAAGACAATGAAATATATAAATATATCCCTGCATTTTTGTGAAATCGATGAATTTCACTCGAGATCAGTTGCTTCCTTACACGTATCCAGAAACCAACGTGGAGCATCGTTCGATAGAAATAATTCCTTAAGACCATATTCTTACTTCACACTTAGACACATAGATGGTCCGTTCTCATTGAACGCCCCAGCATCTTTTCCACTCGTTTAGTTCCCTCGCCCTTGACACCCAAGATGCTTCTTGAGTGACGTTGATGAGGTCCTTGAGCCGTATGCAGCTGAGCTTTTAGGTGGTCCATCCGTGCAGCGAACACATCACCCCACCTCGTTGGCGGCCTCTTTCGAAAGCGTTTAACATTTCTTGGGATCCACTCTAGCGTTCTTCTGGTCCATCTATCGTCGGTTCTTCTCATAATGTGACCGGCCTATCAATGCTTTGCTTTCGATATATATTCCGCCGGGTCGCAAAGATGGAGCATTGCTCTTAAGTCGGAGCTGAAAAGACGAGCTAGGTGTTGTGCGCGCCGGTTCATCTTTCAAGGGCACTGTGGTCGTTGAGTAGTTTTCTAGACGTGGCAGCGGTGTCTGCCTACGTCTCCGGTGCGCAAGAGAGCGCTGGAAGAACTGTCGAGTCGAACTAATACGTACGGAGATCTTGGTTCGTCAGTTGGTCCGTGGCTTCGCTGACGGGTGCGAATACTGCTCATGTTGCTCTCGTCCTTATGTTCAGTTCTTCCTTCGTGTCATTTGCAATATTCATAGAACGTCAAGCTATGCGTGTGACGCTTTCCACAATTTGAAAGCCTTCAAGTTGTACTCCTCCATCCTCGCAGTAGTCGTTCTTTATGGACTGTGTCTTCTTTCTGTTTATTCGCAGTCCTATTCTTCTCCCTGCTTCGTTCAGTTTGTTAAGCATCGTTTCTGCTTCATTGGTACTGTTCAAAAAGAGAACGATGTCGTCCGCGAAACGAAAGTTCGAGAGAAATCTTCCATCAACACGTATGCCCCTTTCTTCCTAGAAAAGTGATTTCATTGCAATGCAGCCGTGAATAGCTTCGGCGATATAGTACCGCCTTGTCGTACCCCTTTCCGATGGGTATGGTGAGGGGCGGTGAAAAAGCTGTATCTAATTGGTGCATCGATCGTAGCAAGTGGCTAATGTCCCCACATACGACGCATCCACACCCTGATCGACAAGTACTGACAGTATTGCATTCCTTTTCACGTTCTCGATGGCTTTCACATAGTCGGCGAAGGTTAGAACAGGTAACAGGCGGTATTTCCTTCAAACCTCTATGACCCTCGATACAATTTGGATGTAGTCCATACAGGTGAATCCTAACGGAACCAGCTTGTTCTTAGGGCTGGATGTGGTTCGCTGGTCCTGTATCCTTTCTTTCGGGAGATAAGACGTCATGTGCGCCGCTAGATTTACATGGAGCGGACGGCCACCAATAAAATCAGCTGGTATAGAATCAGATCCGGGGCTGTGGAAGGTTTCATGCTTCTCATAGTGACTCCCGTCTCCTAAGGGAGAATCCGTAGTGAAGCTTCCCTAGTGGCGATGACTGGGACTTGTCACAGGAACTAACGACCGGAAGAGATTCGAGATGAATCTCTCTTTGATGATTTTCATCTTACGACGCGAAGAGATGGGAGTCCGACTCCGCTCAGCAGGGCTTCCAGTGGAATATTATATTACGGAGGTCCCTGCCGCACTTCTTCAATTTTGTCCTTCTTTTTGCTCCAGAATCTTCTTCTGTCTATATTTTGAAAGCCCTTTCTGTATCACCTTTTTGCAGTTAGTGCTGTTAACAGCTCAAGGTGCCATACTCAGATACCCGGATCAAGCCTCAGAGTCGTTCTTCTTTTCAACAATGCCTTGGTGGTATTTGAAATTCTATCAAAGATTGTCGTGCGCGCTTTCGAAGGACTTTCAGCACACGATCGCACTCGTCTGAGCACTGGGTCGTAGTCCACATTTGCATCCTAGTCGATGAGATCAGAAAAACCTCAGGAAAAAGTAGATTCACTATATAAAATTTGGACCAACTTCATGTCACAAGGAAGAAGCGTTGTTATGCTTTCCGCTATTAGCGTAAACTAAAAAGTGTATAATAGGTAAACTACTCATAAAGCCACCAAATAACCGATGGATAATTTAGCCTGGGAATCTCACCAAGACTGGCGTTTCCTTGTTATTTTGCAGATGCACATGACAACTGATTGAAAAAAGTGACTTAGTAGATGAGTGACATAACATCAATACGCATCCTAGCTCTCTAAGAAAAAAGAATCTGACAACCAACGATTAGAAATTTGCGAGAGTTTACAGTTCTTGGGGTGAGGGATTTAGAGGAAACCGGTACAGCTCTGAATGACTCGCGATTCCAGGAAAAAAGACACTGGAAAAAGGAGAGAAGTAGGCTGGAAAACGTGAAAATGACAAGAATGAATTTCATTACTGTTTGCTCGGCTGCCTATCCGTGACTAAGGACAAGACGTTTCTTTTCTGGCGCTTGTCAGGCTAAGTTAATCCTGGATGTGTAAATAAAGAATGGTAATCGTCACAGAGGTAGCCAACTGGCGAAGAGTTTGGTTTCACCTTGTGCGTGCAAAATTGCACATAAAAGAAAAAAAAAGTAAAGCGTTTTTTTCAGCAAAAAAAAAATTACTCAATTCCTAACTCAGGGCATGAACGTTTTAGACAGAAAGCCTACGTAATCATATGAGAAGTATTTGGAAATATTTGAATTTATTTATTTTCATTTAGAGAGAAAGATACGGTGTTTTTCTAGTAGAAATTTCAAAAATCATGACATAAGAGAAGATGTGAGAGAGAGTTCCGATAAAAAAATTTCCTAAGTAATCAATGGAATTAAAAATTCTTCTTACTTCACTACACTTCTACACTACATTTTTTAAACACTACACATGTAGAAGTCCAAGAAAAGCGGATTAGGATAAAATTTAGGGATAACTTGCGCCGTCGTTTTTTTGTTTTCGTTCAAAATCACACAAATCAATTGTTTCTGCTGTTCAATACTAAGAACAATCGGTATCGGAGAGCATTGTTTGCGAATGAGTCACAAATTTTCTAGGATTTTAGCATAATTCCATCTAAAAAAACAACAAAAATAAACAAGATAGAGGATAAAATTGAAAGATGGATAGTTTCGCCTCAACCTACATAGATGATCCATTTTTGAATAAAATGGGTGGTAATTTATTTCTGCTAATCGAAAAACTAAACATATATATAAATGTGTATATATATGTGTATATATGACGGATATGGCGGATATCCACCAATTCAGAAATTTAGCACTGTTGTCGTGATTCGCACATCGGAGCGGAGTCACGCGACATTTGCATAAACCTTTCGCACACCATCGCCTACGGCTTGTTCATAGCCGGCTTGTTATGTCATGTGATGTCTTCCGTGGATTTTTACAGCTTTCAAGGGCATCAAAAAAACAAAGGCGATCACTATATCGCATGACGCGAGGTTTTACCACCTGAGTACATACATAGCGCAAATACTTTCAAATAAATCCAAGCAACGGTATCTAATGAATATAACATATATAATCATAAATAAATAAAAAGCTTTTAATTGATTTCCTTGAGCTGTAGCCAAGATTGTTATTGATCGCCTTTATTAAACAAGATTCAAAGACAGTCGAACATGGGCAATAAATAAAAAGCGTTGAAATAACGCTGACGCAGAATAATACGACCATATACGAAAATCCAGGAAATCTTTTAGATATGCGATGGGAAAATACGAACAGCTACGTGATGAATCTATGCTGAAGCTGCTGAATGTTGTCTAATAAATAGACCAAAGTCCATAAAAACACAATGTTTGCAAGAATACGTCGCCACAAAGTGGTTGTCTTATACTTTGGTTCAGGGAAGCGTTGTTAACTAAGCTAATTAGGGCTTGTGCAGCTGGATCTACGCCAACAAGAACAACGACCAAAGTATTAAAGCATTGTACGAAAATTAATGAAATATTCATCATATTTATCACTCGAAGAAAAAATCTTCGTAATTGTTTGAAAGCAAAAATACTTTCGAGGTATTTTATACGGAAGTCTCGCAACGGAAAAATTCGAAACATTTCGTTAATTTTGATTTTTCCGTGGATCTGTACCGTAATCTGAAGTACGGTAGTCCATAATTCAGTAGATTCTTTTGTTTTTCACGCTTATTCAAATTTTTCGCAGTTGATTCTTTAAGAACGATTCTAATTTCAAAAATTTAAAAGAAGAAAAAAAAGAAATTTAATTTTAGAATTCCTAATTTTAGAAGCTTTTGAAAAATCGTTAGATATTGTTAGGGACCAGCCTTAATCCTGTGAAGAAAGTAGCACGGTTTCCGGCTCCGCTCGTTTTCACCTCCTAAAGAAGTTTTATTTAAAACAAATCTCGTGAAAAATTTCACTGATTCAAATTGAATCTCTGACAATAAAACGATGTTCTGCCCGTTTTTTGTTCGCTTGAGAACTTTCAGGAAAAAAGGAGAAGAAATCTCAAAGCTAAAATTATGTAAATCTTCGCGAACAATGGCAAACGTATGTACCCAGCGAGGAATCAAATTTATGGAATTCAAGGCGCCCATAACACCCATGTAAAAATAATTTTAGAAGAAATAAAACTCCGTCGAATGAATAACTGTTAAAATAAATTTAGTCACTCCCTTTTAAACAGAAATAAATCGTACTGAGATATTTATTTATTTTTTACGGATGAAAGAGCAGAAAGGGAAGAAGAAGAAACTAAGTTAAGCAGTGTCTTTTGTGAATAAACATTGCCTATTGTTGATATTTCCTTTTAGAGGAGTCTAATCCCTCAGCATAATGTTTTCTGGAACGTAGCTAACAAAGACAAATAAATTAATAGGTGTCTAGGTCTACAAATATAAATACAACACCATTTTTCGATAAAATTATAAAAAAAATCGAAGTCACTCTCATCAAACAGATGCGAAACGGAATACTGTTTTATTTCTGAATCTTACATTCCCGATTCTTCTTTGTTTAAAACATTAAAATCAAAACAGACAAAGAAGCAAACTTCGAAGACACGCGACAAGTCAGTTTCTTTTGTTGTCTTTCACAAAAGCCCAGTTTTCAGTGAAACGTTAACAAAAAGGAGAGTGACAAAGCCTCGAAACATTTCCATTCTTGGAATTTCCCGAGGTCTCCCACGGTCGCAAATCACAAAGGGATCCGTTAAAAATGGCAAAAATTACGGGAGCACTGACTCTTAATAATTGTACGTATGGAGAAAGAGAAATGTTCCTAGACAGGGATAAAAAGTCTCTCATAATAGCCCTTCATCCCAACATTCCTCATTTAAAGCGAAAGCACACATAATAAATAAATAAATAAATAATAAATACGTATAAATATTAATAATAAATAGTAAATACTCTATTTATTGTTATTATTATCTATCATTATTAACGAAAGATTCAATTATATATTCAGTAATTTCGTGCAGTAGAATTTTAGGATTAAAAAAATAAAAATTAGATCGAATTCGAAAATCGAAAAAGAATTAAATCGAGTCTGAAAAAAAGTACTTAAGCACACTTGCTTGAATCCGCTCCTCAATCCCACGCAACCACATAATTTATACCCGAAAATGCAAGAACATTTACACAAAAAACTAGCTTATTGAGACAAAATGACAGAAACGATACGATACTTTGATGGTACTTCAGGAACGATACCGGTATCCATGATCCAACAAACTACTAAAAATTATTACTTAAAAATCCATTTGTTTTCAATAGCAGTAGCTTCAGTTAGCAAAGAAATCTCATAATCGACCAATCATGCCCATATTCATTAAGTTCCTCGAAATTTCTCTTAACGCTATTCCTGAGACCCTCAAGCTGAAGCATGACCAGTGTACTGTCACTTAAAAATTTATTCCAACTAAGAAGCCACTTGCATTCGGATACAGTACTCCATGTGCGTATCTTTTTATATATTGATTGAGGTGTGTAGGTGGAGAAAATGAATGTTTCCAGGAAAAGACGTAATCCCAGGAGTATTAGATTTTCAACGGATCCCAAACTGCTAACTCTTTTTCATTAAATTTAATTGATTTTATATTAATTATAATTATATATATTTTATATTAATTTTATAATTAATTTAAATATAATATAAATAATCTAATTTAACAATTTTTAAAGTTTACGAGCAGCCCTCTTAATTTTTTTTGCGGAACATTTCTAAAAATATACAAGACCTTCGGTGATGAAAAAGAATTCCAAAAATTCTATAGTGCAAATAAGGCGACTATTAGCCGAATAGCTGGCGATGTTTGTGAAACACGAAACCAATTAGCGAAATCATTCGTTCCGATGGACTCTTCGAGGAAGAAGGAAAAGGATTTTTTTAGGCTTAGCTCGAAATGTTCATCCTTCATATTGCTGGAAGAGATCCAACAACAGATTTCATTTCATGAAAAAATTTTTCACCAGAAAAATTCGCTTAAGAAAAGTTTAGAAGAAAAAAACTATCGCAAAAGGGTGGTTGAAGGTGTAGAATGATATGATTTCGAAAAAAAAAGTTGAGAAAAAAGAAAAGAGATCACTCCGAAGCGGAAAAAAATAAAGAAAAGAAAAGACATCACTCAGTCTATTGGAAACATTTGAATAAATAGAAATGTTTCGTCCTTCGTCTTCTTTAAAACGTTTTGCCCGAAAATAAGGTTGTCATTAATTTTGCTCATGACGGATCCTAAATAATACGAAATTTAATTTAAGGTTACGGTATCAAAATCGAAACCGGCAGCGATTCCTCGAATGAAAGGAGGATAAGGTGTTTTGTTGACACTAGCGGTCTTCGCTTCAATAAAGAGAAACGAATAAAATAAATAAAACTCTTCCTAAATGGATGAAATTCGCCACAGTGTTCAGAGGTGAATGAGCTATGATAAAGAATAAATTAAAGTAGCAAAAAAAAAAGACTTAAAAAACGATTAAAAAGACTCGCCAAATAAAATTCGCGTCAATTACCAAAACACGAAAATTCAGTTAGGTAGCAGCAATTTTCAGAAGAAAATATTATTTTTAAGTGAAATTTTTTTGGACATGCGGAAACATCTACACAACAAACGAAAATAACAACCAGTACAAATTTTTTATCCTACCTCTCTCCAAGTAAAGAATTCACAAAAGCACTTAAACACATATCCCTTAGTTTTGAAAAAAAGTCACAGAGAAAACCCTGAAATCCTTTATTTGAAGTGGGATGAAGCGCAGGACACATAGTTCTGCTGCATGTGTACATATGTAGTTATATGGCCCACCCGGCTCACGCAAACTTAGGACTTTCAACACATTTGTGTACCAGTTGATTTGAGATAAAATCGAATCGAATATTCGATTTCATTCAAACATGCCGCTTTTCAAATATTCTTCTGAAAGACTCGAATTGGAAAAAAAGTCGTTTCTAATGAATACGAGAAGATTTTCTTTATCATATTTTTTTAATCTTATTTTTCTTATTTATTTATTTGTATAGCAGCCAGCACAAGAAAAAGAAGAAAACATCAGGAATAAAGCTAACTGAAAAGATTTCTACGGAGATTTTTTCAAAAGTTCTCCGTAATTGGTGATGAACCTCAAGTTGAGAGCATAGGCGTAGGTTTAATCGGGAGTGTTCAATCCTATTCGATAATTTTATTTTAAAGAAAGGTAGGCTCTAATAAAGTCACAAAAAGAACTTTGAAAAAATGTAGTGGAGTCAAGAAATGATTAAGTCATCGTCACATGGCTATGAAATATCCGGGAAATCTGAACGTCCCACATCCGCACCCCAGTATTAAGAAAATAGATAAATTTTCCAAATGTTTCAGAGAAACCAAGCATCGAGTCCAATTCCTAACTTAAGATCAAGTTAATCTGGATCCCCTATGGAAAATTTTAAGCACTGAAAGTGGGACCTCTACAAAAATCGAGGAATCTACGCGTTTTTTTCAGAAAATTCTGCGATAAAACAGAGCTGTACTTCGCTAACTTTCCAATAATTCCAATATGCCAAGTTCTACCGGAAGCAATTTTCTATAATTTAGGAAAATTTCTCCGAAGTTGGATAATTTGACAATTCAATAAGTAAAAATAGCCGTAGTTCACTTATTAGAAGTCATTGGTCGTAGTTGCTCATCTGGGTAATTAGGTTAGTTCCTAATCATACTGAAGCCCCGTGCTTCATTTGTAGTTCGTTTTGAGTTGCTGTGCAGACTTCTTTTTTTTCTTGTAAGTAAAAACTAAAACCCTTCCTCAAAATAAATTTTTTATTGCAAAAAAACCCCAATAATTGCTTATTTCGATGTATAAAGATAGCAAATAAGTCGTGAAGGAATTTTTGAGCGGAAACTTTTTATTTCTCGGTAATTAAGCTACATTTACATATGTATCGCAGTCTTATTAAAAACAATTGCTTTGGAGTAATTTATGTTAGGCATATATCACCCATTATTCACTTATTTGTTCTCATTTATTATATTATTATTTGTTCTTTCATCGTTTATACATTTAAAATCCTCCCATACAATTTATTCAAATCATCCCGTCAAATCCGTTTCCTTTGCTTTTGCTTCTATTTCTTATAATTCCGTAGTTAAAATATGAGTAAAAAAACGCAAAAAATAATTTAAAGCTAATTTTTCTCTTATCACATCTAAGTTCATCTAAGTTAAATTGCGAGGATTTTTTTAACAGAATTCTTAATTATTAGATTTTTTTTTTCTTTCCAAGTGAGTTTCAAAGATAAAAATACTGGCAATAAAAATATTTATGATATCATATATTTATCGCTTTTCGTTTCTGAACACACGTAAAGAAGAGGATCATATTCGTATATTTGAAGAAAAAAACATAATAATGGTGTAAAAATTAGCAATAAATAGTATTCTGGATTTACGCTAGAATCTAATTTTCAAGTTCTTTCTTTTTCGCTTTCAGAAGCATAAGTGTACTGAAGAACGGGTGATGGTTTTAAGGAGAGCAGTGATCCTTATCATAGTGTAAGTGATTCGTTTTGCAAAATTGTGGATACCGTAAGGAAATTTTGTCTAAAATCTGTGAAGAAACAATTTCAGACTCTCCATCTTACTTATGTTGGCCTCAGCGACTGTCCTCCTCTCCGGCAGCTCCCCGGATTCTCAGTCAAAGATCCATGTTCGGCGGCACATAGGCTATTCGATGATGTCCCTCTCGGTGCTACTAATGATTTCTGCCGTGTTGATCACATATTTTTCAAGATCACAGTAGGTTTCCGAATATTTGCACTACCGTTCTGTTGGTTTTTTGTATTATTTTTACGAAATATATTTTAAATTCCATCTACGCATAATTTCAGATCACTAACTGCACAGAAGCAAGAAATACACAAAAAGTTCATTAAAATAACCGCAGGTGAGCGTTCAATCTTTTTTCAGCGATGATGAGAAAAAAAAGAAAAGAAAAAGATGAGAATCTAGCAAGAAAAATTGATGAAAATATAGCTTCAATAGTTTTTAATGGATATTCCCGAATCATTGTACTGACTGACCGCTGACCAGATGATCTAATCAATAACGTTGAATCAGAAACTACGATAAGTTCATTTTTTTAGAATCTCATCCATTCCATAACTAAGCCGAAAATATTCTAATTTTTGGGAGTGATCAACTTTCCAGAAATTTCTAAGGGTTCCCTCTCTGAAATGGTGCACCAGAAAAGCAACTGAAACGCCAGTTTTCCGCCGGCGAGTAGTCCACAGATTACAAATTTGAATTATGTGGAAATATAGATAATATAATAAATTAAGTCTTTTATAACGAAGAAAAAAACTAATTTCCGACAAAAGAAGGACTTTCACAGTAGAATTTTAGCTTCAAGTTCTGCTCAAATTAGTCGATGATCTATCGCTTCACAGATCTCAGCGTTGAAAAATCGATATCGTTGAAAACAGCAGTAGACTGGTGATCCTATGTATGTGTACGATATGGTTGTTAGGATACTGTGTGATTTTTACAAAAAAGAAAGAAAACCAATGGACCACTAATTCTTAATTTTTCCAACATTTAACGTTGAATACATATTTAGGAGAAGAAAATCGAATGCGCAATGATTGCGACCAAGAGGTGAGCTGACCGCATGATCTAATCAATAACGTTGAATCGATACTCAAACGATCAGAAATTACGATAAGTTCAATTTTTTAGAATCTCATCCAAGATCCACATGTATGGAAGAGTGATGAAGGCAGGATAATGAAGTTTATGGAGAGTGTTGGGATTATATAGTCTACTCACACACACACACTCTATCATGAAAACATCGGAACTACCTCAGCAAATTATCGTAATAATTATCGTAACATATGTTACTACAGTAATCTTTGAGTAAAGTTATTTACACTTATGGGAGATTCACGTTTACAGCTTCGAAGAAATATTAATTTCATGAAATGTTTGGAATTTCACATCTACATTGCATGGAGCACTCATAGTAGGAGATTCATAGCGATGTTTCTTCAAAATTATGTTTAGGATTTTCTGGAAAAGCTTTGTAGAATATTTTTGTACAAGAATAAAATTTGTAACACTTACAATTGCCTCACAAATGCCTCTGACTTTAGCATTGGCATCCATAGATGATCGAAACGAACGATTATTGTCCTGATAAATGAGCATAGTTTATCCAGACAAGCACACCAAACGAAATTTTGATGGAAATTTCTAGGTGAAATTTATTTTTATGTCTTTTGACAGTATATCTATGCTACAAGCACTTTTTATTGTGTTTACACAACTTTTTTTTTTCAAGAAATAAAAAGCAATAAAGAGCACAGAACTGCGATATGAATATAAGTTCATTCGAAGTTTCATAGACCGAAAGCTTATCTATGAATCTATTTTGTGGATAAGACAATTTATGCAATATGTCTGTCTTTATATGGCTAATACTAGATGGATAAACGAAAAATGTAGAAAGGATAGAGAAAAAAAAAAGAAAAGAGCCACTTGCGAAGATGAACAGGGATGCAGCAGCACAGAAACAACCAGAACTATCCGAAAGAAACTATGCATCTATAAACAGGAACATGGAATCACTTATTTTCTTTTAAACGTTGATGATCCTTGAAAGAAAGCCAAATATCCAAAGGTCAGCAACGAACAGAACATGAAAGAGAGAGAAAACAAACAAAAAAGCACGTATTCCAGAAAAAATGCGGTGAAAAAATTCGTCATTGACCTAGAAAACATTTTCTTGAGCTCATGTCACCCATACATAGATGTCAAATCCAGGTCACTTCGATTTTTTCACATGTGCAGATCAAAATGTGAGATCAACGAATAAATCATACTACTTCTCTCCTATTTTTTTTTAATTTTTGTATTAAATGGTACATTTCTTGGAACATAAATTAGTATTTTCTCCAAATGTATTTACGTAACATCAAATATTTATCAAATAATAAAATCAAACATTAAATATTAGAGGTTTAAGCAACTATGCAGGACATAAGAGACACGGGAATTATGGAGGGTATGAAAGATGGAGAATTCTGCGTTGTTCTGGAACTACGTATGACGTCATCGCTTTTGTGTTTTCAGCGAGAAATTTGATAGATTTTAGGCAATGGAAACATGAAGTCTAAAAATTGTTCTGGATAATTTGTGCTCGCTGTTGCCTTTTTTGAATATTTCCATTATCCTTAAGAAATAAATTCTAAAGCTAATCTCTGCATTGATCATCGATTCCAAAACGATTTTGTAGAGTTTGTTATGAGGGCTTTTAGAATGTTTTCGCATGTTCCACAAATACTTTCTCCGAGACCTTCGTTCAGAGCATTGAATTGATCTCGAATAAGCTACTTTGAGAGCCTTTAAGAAACATAATATGGACTTTCAAGGAAAGTTTCCTAGTACTCGTCGTTTTCCTTCGAGAGAGAGAGAGTTAGAGAGAGAAGGAGGGCTTCAACCTAAAAAAAAATATCCAGATCCTAGGAGATTCTTCGCTTAACACTTCTTTGATGCTATTCACAAAACATCTTCAACAACAATTCAAAGAACTCAAATACAATGCGGTGGATATTATGGAAGAGAATTTAAGTGAATTTTGAGCCTGGAAAAAAATCCCAACGAAATCGTTTGCTACATTTTCTGGTTTGGTTCAATTCCTTGAACTATGTAGTGTTCTTTTTTGCGTGAATTAGTAAATCATTCGTTTTATCTCGGAATAGAAGACTGAATTGTTCATAAAAAGTGGAAAGAAATCACTGGATTTAAATACGATATAAATAATTATATATAATTAATAAATATGTACAATATAAATAATAATATATAAATAATAATAAATATAATATATAAATAATGAATATGTTTATGTTTTATTTTACAATTTTTGCATTATTTAACACTATTTATTTATCAGACTAAACCAGCTACTTAATTAACTATGAACTGTTTATTCTTTCTGTTCCAAAAGTTTGTTTTCTTAGAATGTAGCAGAAAAAAAAACAAAAAAACAAAACAAAACAGCACTTTAGTTTACCATTCTCAATGATAGCTAAAGGGATTTATTAGATCTGGAAATAGTCCGCAAAGAATCAGAAGAGTTCAGATGTTTCTTAGTGAAATAGAAATAGTGAAAAGAAATAAGAAGTAAATTTTAATACAGATAACAAATCGACAGAATTACACATCAGTACATTCCAAAACGAACGATGCACATCTTTTTTTCGCCGCTATTTCTGTTCCGTCTTCCCGAAATATCAGAAATTCTCTTTAGACCACTTTTACATGAATCACACTTTAATAAAGGACAATATTAAACTGTAATATCGCCATCATAGTGAATCACAGTTATATTTGCTTCGAAATTGAAGTTTGATATGAAATCAACTTGAAATAAAACAAAAAACTCGAAAGTAATTTCTGTAATCGAAATTATTAAAGGATTAGTTATGATCAATTTAAAAAAAAAAACTACTTGTTATAGAAGTTCTCCTATATGGAATCGTCGCTGCCAGTGCCAAGTGGTCCAAGAAAGGCTTTCTCAAAAAAAAAATCTGGAAGAAAAATCATGCTATTCATAGTACTTTACGGTGGCATTACGACCAACATCTACAGATTTACATACTTTTATCTCTTTGTCTATAACTCCTAGTCATAATCAGAATATAAATAAAAAATTCTCTATGATCTGTGAGGAGGGCACTAAAAGGGGCAGGAGAACAATAAAAATTATCAAACTATCATTTACGTAAGTATTATTGAGATTTGATTAATAACATTAGTTATAAATAAACAAATAAATAGATTAATGTTAAATTCAGCTTGTAGAAGTTATTACTACCTTTCTGTTAGGATGATCCTGATTAGCGGAGATTTTATTTATATTCACAAGAAGAAATCACTTTCTCTGTACTTCAATCGATACGTATGGATTCCGTTCTCTACACTGGACGTTTTCACCGATTTGTTTCGTGATAATCACCTCTGGGGATATCTTCATTCATTCCTCATATTAAATTATCGTAATTATCCTACTGATTTGTCAACAGGTTAGTCGGGTAGATTTCATTTAATTTCCACCGGTTCTTCCTGACTGGTTATGAATAGCGAGCAAGAAGCAGCTCAGAGAGATTGGTTGCGTATCATTCTCAACAAAGAAAAATGCAGAAAACTTGTAAGTTCTTTCAAAATATTTGATGTGAAATCCTTAAAGTTTTGACTCATTTAATTCAGAAACCGGAATCTCGCCTTGCGATCGTTCACGAATTGATCAGTGATTGTCAGAAACGTGGTGTGGAAAGAGTCTTGAAAAGAAATCGAATACGATTGATTGGATGGAAATATCTTTCATGGATTACTGCCGTTGTTCGAATAATATGGTTAGAATCAGAGTTCCAAGCACATAATTTTAGTATTATACGAAAAATTACGTAAAGAACGAATTTTTGGTTTAGCATGATGGCTTTGCTATGGATTCTTTGGGATCTACGGTATATTCACTTTGATTTCCTCGTCAAATTTAGAAGACAGCATAAAAGTTTAATTTTTAAAATGGTTGGGAATTCTGTTTTCGCTTTCGGCTCTATTTTTTCAAGAAAGAATGACAAATCACAATATTTTTCATTACAGGTGTTTCAGTTTCTTGCGTTAGCCATCTTTTTAACCATCACTGGCATACTTATGGAGTTTGTATTGATTTTATCTTTTCAAATACAACGTTCATCAATAATTAGTTTTGTATATGGTCTAAGCATGCTTGTTGTGGTCCTTCTGATCGGAACTGCACCATTTATTGGTGAGCGGACTTTAATATTTATCATAAGACATTCAAATTTTAGAAGACTTTGTACTATTGTCTTTGCTGAAGAAAGGCCAAATAAAAAACATGGAAGTAGGATCTAAGTTTGTCCAGAAGGCTGCTCGATTGGAGCACACCATAGAGATGAAGGACGACTGAGTTACGGTCACCTTGACGAAGATATCCCTCCACAACCGACCTTCATAGAAATTTCCGGAAACCAAATGACCAAATCGTTCGATATCAGGGAAGGACATCAGAGGAACCAATGGGACACCATTTTTTTCATTTTCATTCTCCAGTCGGCTCGATCCGGTGGTCATCCTGAACCTCTGCGCAGTGCACTTGTGCCTTGCTTGAAGCTGCGCGGTAGAGCCAGCGATTGAAGTGGGACGTCAACAGCAGCAGTCCAGTCGACTGTAAAAACCAGGGGAACCCAGATTGACTAACACAAACGACGGTTGTACGATATCCGTAGATAAACCAATTACTGGAAAACCTTATAGTGAAAATTTTCTTCTTAAATTTCCATTTCAGCCGGTTTCTATGCTCATAGCCAACATTTGATAGCTGATCTTTATCTTTACATAATTAGTGAGAATAGAGCCGAATATAGAGATGTGGTAGCTTTTCATGTACACTACAAGGTACAGGATTTTGCTCGAAAAAAATGTTTCCATTCAGAAAAAAATATTCTACATACATCTTTTTATCTGAAAAAGCGTTGTTTTAGTGTTGTGGGTTTGGAAAGAAAACGGATTGGTTTTCGAGATACCTATTCCGTCATAAGATGCTGGTAAGGATCTCCCTATCGACATTCTTATAACTGATATATTTCAAATCTCAAAAATTACAAGTTGCTTCGATGTTCTTCCTTTTTCTTTTCTTTTTTTTCTTCCTGAAAAGTTCGTCAACGCTACAATTTACCGTAAGGACTATTTCCTGCTAGGATTTGTAGTCTTAGTTTCGTTACGAGCGCTTCGTTTCGATGAAAATTTTCTACAAAGTGTAGGTTACTGTGCTGAATGTTCTCAGAAAGAGTACAAATGTTTCAGTTCACAAACGAAGTTCACGAACATGAGAATAATTTCTTCTGGATCCCACTTTGGACAAGATATTTGCGATTAAGTGAATCGTGTGGTGTTCCTCCATATTGTTGTAAAACGTAGGTTCTGCAAGAAAACTTTACTCAACTAAAATTTACAGTACAGGAAACGGGGAACTGTAATCACAGTCTCATCTAAAAACAATAAATAGTAAGTAACTCGGCCATAGAATATATAGTACTGTGTGACTCATGTATGTATTAGTGTGCTAAGTAATTTATTGATCATAAATCTGAACTTTCTAACCTTCCTCGTGAAAATGGCCTGTGTAGCAAAATCACAATTGCAAATACATAACATAGGTAATAAAGCAAAATAATGCAAAAAAATTTAGAAAGAAAATATGCCATCAAATCCCAATAAGGCAATAAAAACATGTTAATGATTGTTTAAGGGAGTATACGGTGATTTAGTCGATTAATGTTTCATAGAATGTAATATTTGATTTCGTTTGTTTCTAACTATCCACACTTACGCCTCTTCTTACAGTCTTAAATCCAGTATTTATTTCGTTTTCTTCTCAAAATCCTCTTATTAACATGTTTTCAGTAACAAACCAGAATGTTATTTGGTTAACGTCTCTAAGAACTCCGGTTTTGAGTTTGAATTGATGAATGATAAACCAAAGAAGGCATATGAACATTACAAGGGTATTTTCAGGGAACCACCGTGAGTATTTTTAGAAAAAAAAAACATTTGTAGATAAGCCAGAAAAACTTTCGTAAGGACAGATGTAAAATGAAATACACGATGCACGATGTAAAATAGAGTGAAATTTATGGGTAGAAGAGAGGGGTCGCTTTTTTTTCTTAGGAAAAAAGCGCATTGTATGGCCTTGCCTGATATTATGATCTCCAGAACAATGCAACTTAGTACGGGTCGTAAAACCAGAGTTGCGCGCTTTTGTTATTTACGTATGCTATATTTGATGGATTGCGTACGCTGGATCACGATCGAATTCTCTGCGTTACATTTCGCAAAAAGTTGTATCGTTAGGGGAACAAAGTCATACAGGTCTGTTATGTACGTCTTTTTCTGGAAGTTGAGCGTAATCTCAGCTCATGCACTACACATGAACTTCACCAGTATCCATATCTATTCGTGGGCAGAACTTCGTATCGTCAATTTCGTTTTGCGCTGGCTTTTTTTTTAATGCACATTCACTTCGTATTCGGATAAATTGTGGGGAAAACAGTAAATTGGTGGAAAAAAAGATCCTTCCCAGTAACCTATATTTATTGCTCTCCTCATATCACACTACTCTCTCACCGAAGTTCTCTAGTGTTAGCGTCGACTTATACGTTTATGAGGTAACCATATGAGGGTGTTGGGTCGTATGTGGATGCATAATTTCATCTGACGCCTCTGCGTCTCAGAAGGAATGAAGAGCTACAGTAGCCACGTTGAGATAGATCCGTAATCGTTGCGCTCCCCAATGTAACTCCACTGGCGGCACAAACAACTAACAGATCGTAGGGATTAGAACTGGTCGCAGAGTCACCACCTGAAGTGTTACGTGTACGCTTAGCCAAAATTCAAATGTTATTTTTCTTTAAAACTGTTTAAAGTTCTTAGGAAATTGAAGTGCATGAGAGAAATCCGAATTTCATGCCAAACAACAAAAATCCAATTTAGTCCATATACGGTCTCCCAGTGGTAGATAATTATTTGATTCTTTTGGTTATGCATACATTTATCTGTACGACTCGAGGACGTGATAATGGTAGAAAAATAGCACTTTACATGTTTTCCCCTTAGGCGATACAATATGCAGAAGATAAAATTTGCTTATTTTTCTTATCTAACCTTCTGTCTGAATATCATCAACAATACACGCAAGACTACAAACGAAACATCTTTTAAAATTTTCAGTGTTGACGATCTTCTAGATCCATGTTTCCCAATAATAGCCGAAGCTGTTGATCTGCTACTTTCTGGAACATACAAATGGTTCATAATTTTGGCACTGTCCACTGTAGTAATGACAGTATTGGTAGCAGTAGTTCTTCTCTACAATTCCGGACAAGGTGAACTATTTCCACACTTGAACAAGGTAAGGGTTGTCCGCAATCATTATCCACCCTCCCGGATGGTCAGGGAGAACCTTCTCATTTATTTCATTCTTTAGGTACGGTCACCGCATCGCAATTCATTAGTGTGGTTTTTCATTAAGATGGATGGAGAGGAACAGAACTTGTGCGTTGTTTCTTGATCTCCAAGCAATTTTTTGTTTATTTCGTGGTTATTTTTCCAATGTTCAGCAATGACGAAGATCTAACAGACTTCAGTATAATCCAAGAACTGAAGGATTTCGATATCGATAAGGACTTTACGGTAAGTATTATAATATAATATAGTATAAGTATTATATTATATTATTGCCCATAACCGAAGGGGGAGTTCTGCTATGCACAGCAGTAGCATCCTGAAGTCGTGTGACTTATCCAAAAGGAATGTGCCTTCCGAGTATTGAATTCATTATTTCGAGGGAATTTCATTTCTATCAAAACAAAGCATCATAACGATGCATAGATCTTCTCTCTCATCTTGCAACAGATTGAAATTCCTAACATAAAGTAGACTGGCGTAATTGCTTTACAGGACATGGATTAGGCTGTGTCAAAAGTAAGGATCAGAAGAGTAATGTAGAGAAATTCAAAAAACAGAAAATGAAAAGAAAAAACCCTTGTATTAAATTTTTCTATCTGTTTGGTTTCTGTACTTTTTCGATGCAAATGATAAATGTTCTGTATTTTTTTAAAGTAAACATAGTCATGGTATTGTGGTGGCGGCGCGTATACAAGTCCGATTGCTACCTGCTCGTGGTGCCCCTGCTTCAACTAAACGCAATCAGGCATTCGACTGTACGCATTGGAAACGTATGAGTTATATAACCTGCACTGCTTTATGGCGAAAGATTTCCAAACATTGCAACAAGGTGCTGTCATCCAACACATCGCCAAAGCCCACAACCTGAAAGGTCAACTGCCTGAAGGGAGCATGTAATCATTGGGAACAACCATTTGTTTCGCCACGCTGAGCTGCCGAACACTATCGAGTGAACTCCAACAAACCGCCCTGTCTAGGCTTCCACGATATCTCTCTGCGTCGTTTGCTGCGCTGCAGGAAACACACATAAGAGATCGGCATGTCATCAGCATCGAAAATTACAGCATATACTGCGGCGACGCTGATTAGAAGACAGTAGCTGGCTGCGCGATAGCTGTGAGGAACGATTACAACAACCTGGTGGAGGAATTTGGTTCAACGTCGTCAAGATGCGCCTTCGTACGACAGCGGGATCGCAAAGGACGTAAATTCTGGATCGTAAGTGCCTACGCACCTGCGGAAAACGCTGAGGACAGCAGTAAGGAAGCCTCCTGCGATGAAATCAACGTGCAATCCAATGTCCTGGGGAAATGGCATTATCCAGGAGAGCACGCGTCGGGCAACAGTGACTGGCTAGTTCACTTATGTGAACAGGCGGGGCTCATCATCGCTTCCACGTTTAGGAGGAATCATCGACGCCATCAGGTCACGTGGCAGGGTTCAACTCTTTAACGCCTAAAGAACAGTGCAAGCAGAAGATGAGGACTCTCAGACTTCAACTACGTTCTGGCGAGGGACATTCCTTAGTAGGATATCCGAAAATCTAGAGCTGCTCAACGGAAAATCGACATGGCGAGTCTGAAGGACGAAGAATGCCGGACGAATCTCTGCCAAAGTGTGTCTATTAATGCTGGAGTAAGGACCAGGAAGAAGCTTTGCGATGCGGATTCCTTTACAAAGTGAATCCAGGATGCCGCAAGGAAAACGCTCCCGGTTTAAATGACGCGGAGAAAGGTTCGCTTTGCATGTGCGGATACAAGACACACGTGCAATTCTGCACGTGTCGCCCACAGCACTGGCCATGAAAGCCAACCATGAAAAGTGTCTTAGAAGGAAGTTGCGTCGTCAACTGCAACTACTGCTTCTGCTATAGGGAATGCAACAATAAAGAGCTTTACGCGAAAGTCGACGTGGTGTACCGGCGGATGACACGTGGAAGATAACAACATCTTGCATCCCCTTCAAAAGTGGCTACAGAAAATCGTCTTCGCTACTTCGTTCTTATATTAAGGAGACCAGCAGATCGTCTTTCTCAACTAGTCTTGGGGAGTTTGTCGGGTTCAGGCTGGAAGAGACAACCTGGCCGAAAGCAGAAGTTCTGGACTGAAGTGGTGAAAGAGGATACCCGTCCTGGATAGGCGGATAGACAGTTTAGGCGAGAAGTAAGGTTTCGCAGGATATGGAGTAGCGCCGAACGCATTGATTTCGCGCAAGCTCTCGCAGAAGATCGAGAAGGTTGGGCAGAGATGTGTTCAAGGACAGCACACCTTAGCGAAGTTGCGAGTAATCGCGTCAGACGATGAAACCAGCACTCCGATTAAGTCAGCAAGTCAGAGTATTGTAGTAGAAAATAGAAGGACCCAGTAACGGCTATGCCACTTTCACATTCACTAAAACCTCGTTATTTTTGAGTGCATATGCCTTGCCCAACTGAACTACTCAACAATAATAAATATTAAAACTAAACAATAACAACAACAACTGAACTGAACTTCCCAGTCTTCTCGCTGCGAGACGGACCTGTCCTGAATCCACAGAGGTAAACAGCGTGTTTTTCAAATATCCTACACTACTCGAAGTCGAACCTTCAGTAGCTCTAAATTTAGCACTCTTGATATAGAAAAAAATATTTCTCTAATTAATTCACCGTTTTGTTTCTGCAATAAAAAAAACCAGCAAAAGGTGTAAGAAGAATTCACTTGAAAATTGTTATCAAATTGGCTTCGAATACGCTGTCCCTTCGCACCTGTCGGCTGTAGTGACTCGTACAAGAGGAGGGTGGCAGAGAACAGCGTTTGTGGATAGCTCAAGAATCCAAATTATCTATGAGGACGGTCTTGATAGAAGTGAAAGAGTTACATATTTTCAATTTTCATGTGAAATTTTCTTTTCTTTTTAATCATTTCTACTGGATCCCTATCTGCACATATGTTGATGGGAACAGAAACAATTCTATAAGCTGGGTTAAAATCCTGAGATGCCTGCGCAGAATTCCTACTACTTTTCAAGGATGTTTCGAAAACTCACGTGGAGAGCGACGTCAAATCGAAGCAGAATCGCCGAACAGAATCAAATGGAGTTGGCTTTGTCAATTAAAGTTGCTTAAGCTGTGTCCACAAAGCTATGTTAGTGAAGGCACTTTTATTAATGCAGCATTTTCGATCTTAAATTAAGCCGTTAACAAAGGTTAGATGCCAAATCGTAGGACTTGAAAGTTCTAGCATTTTTCAGTTCCGTATGACCATCGAACGCCACTCTATCAAATTCTTGAATTCTCGAGAGCTGAAAAGAACATTATCATTTTTTTTTCTTGATATTCTTATGAATCTACTATTCCAAGATCAAACTTTACAGTCACATTCCATTCTTTTAACTCTAGTCCACCGAAATTACATGCTGTCTAAACATGCTTACTAATGATTGAAATATTATTATTTTGACATTGATATACTGATAAAAAGGTACGTTCTAACGTTACGTTAATAAAAAATTAGACATAGGAATTTCGCAAAATACTGTGCGTCTTCAAAGGAATGTTAGTGTCCTTTTGGAGCTAAACAGAAAATATGCGCTGGAGATGCTCACGTAGATAATTTATATCCAATTACGTAGCGAAATAGGAGAGCTTTAACTATTTTTAAACATTAATCTATTTACCTCTCCGGTTATCGCATAAGTGTACATCTTTCCATCTTTTGCAGTGGCCTCTACCCAGCTGAAAAATTCGTCTTCGGGCTGAAAATCGAAGCTCGTGTTTTTGCTATATAGTACGTTGCGGAATAAATTGTGATTTCAAATGTCCAACACTTCAAAAAAATGATCATGGATTACACACAAGCTTTTTTTTTAGAAACTTCTCCACAGCTGCAGTGATATGCTTGGGGGCCTCCTTCCCTTTTGGCGGTTTTTTTTTTTTGTTCCCCCATTTAAAAACAAGCAATCCAGGCGCAGATTGCGAACAGAACAAGGCACCGCATCTAAATCTCATTGGTTATCAGAATTTCGGAGCTTTTAACAGGGAAAAAGGTTTGAAAACAGAAGAAAAGGCGAAGTGGAAGAAGAGATGTTGTGATTTGAAGAGAAGTGATTGGGTGCAGTCTTATATACATGACACTGAAAGCACTTTAATATTCTCTCCACTATATTTTTTAGCACTGATGTTGAAATCGAAGTGAAGCGCTGCAGACGATCAACGATTGATCGTCACGGCAAGCAAACGGAAGTAGCCTGGCCACATGATCTGCCAATAACAAATTCAGCTCTAATTATTTTAGTATTGTTTTGTGGTTATTTTTCCCTTAAAATTGCGGAAAATACAGAATACTATTGAAATGAGGATAACTTCAGCATAGAACCGTCAGTCATCGGTTATAGTTCTTTCGAAGATGATCAAGATTTTAAATTTTTTGGAGTTTTCGCTTCGTCTTCGTAAATGATCAGATCTTTTCAATATGTTCACTCTTAAGCTCCTGAAAGTAAACGATCCGAGAATGCTAAGATGGAAAGAGTAACTTGACATCGAACACGCTGTCCCTTCGCACCCGTCGGCTGTAGCGACTCGTACAAGAGGAGGCTGGCAGTGAACAGCGTTTGCTAATAATTGATTCTTAGAGCTGAGAATTCAAACACATTAACCGATATATTCTTCTTTTTTGCGCAAGAAACAGCGGCATTTTCTTCTTTTTCACATTTTTCTTCAGCACAAACTTGTTTTTTAGGTTTTTTTTCCTAGGTTTTTAAGAATTTCGCAAAAAGAAAACTTTCGTAAGTTCTAGGAATGGATGGTGCAGCAATTATCATTTGATCACCTTTGATGCGAACATATCGATAGCTGGTGTCCACCTCACCCAGCTTTAGACATCCTCGCCATCCCCCCAGGCCCTGTATTTGTAGGCGCGGAACTACTGAAAAATTGAATATTGAATATTAATAATAATAATAATATTGAATTCATGGAAGTGACATGGGTGGTCCATGTTAACTTAGTCCCATCCCAACGATAGCAATCCGAACTTCAACCTTACTAGTAGACTAAGTGGAATTGATCGGCTCTTTTTTCCCGAGGATGGGTGCCAGCACTTAACGACTGAGTGTTAAGCATACAGACCTAACGAGGGAGATCAAAACATATATGTTTCCTATCCTGAAAAAATCCTAACAAACAATGCTGAGATAATTGCAGTGAGTTGTGGGAATCCCATTACACTTTGCTGTTGATTTAACCGATACCGCTGAAAGACAGCAGAAATGATGGTCTCCTATGGAAGTGTGAAGCATAAGACAATCCACCATTATGCCATTCTTCAAAGTGTTTTTAGAAAAGATCTAAAACCGCCATAAGTTTTTATTTTAGATGTATTAGATGCAGAAGCAGCTGTTTTAACATACATGAAATAATTTCAGATTGGCCTGTAACTGCTACCCTAATGGATTTACCCCCACGTTATTCAAAGTATTTTTAGAATAAGAAGGCAACATCTAAAATCGGCATGAACTGATTAGCCAAAAAAGGTGGCTATTCATCGATTTTTGTCAGCAAGGATTGAGCTAGTCAGCAGATGTTTTCTATAGAAAGATAATCCTTGACCCTCTTTCCATTCCAGGATTCTCGGATCGTTTACTTACAAGAGTTTAGGGATTAATAGATTGAACGAATTTGATCACTCAGAGACGTGAGGAGGCGAATACTCCAGAAAATTGAAAGTCCCACCGGATCGTTTTCGAAGAAATCCAGTGGCTAACACTTCTAGTTATCCTCGTTTTCATAGTATTTGGTGTTCTCCGTAATTTTAGGTGAAAAATAACCACAAAACAATACTAAAATAACTAGAACTGAATTTGTTATTGGTAGATCATGTGGCCAGGCTACTTCCATTTGCTTGCCATGACGATCAATCGTTCCTCGTCTGCAGCGCTTCACTTCGATTTCAACATCAGTGCTAAAAAAATATAGTGGAGAAAATATTAATGTGCTTTTAGTGTCAAGTATATAAGACTGCAGCCAATCACTTCTTTTCAAATCTCAACATCTTTTCTTCCACTTCGTTTTCTATTTTCAAAGCTTTTCCTTTTCAAAGCTAACTCACCTTTGAAAATCTGAGATCCGATGAGATTTAGATGCGTTGCCTTGTTCTGTTCGCAATCTGCGCCTGGATTGCTTGTGCTGAAGACGACTGCCGTCCTTTCAAGTCAGTCCGCTTCTCACTTAAGAGCTTCGAAGTGGATTATGCCCCCAAGGGTCACGTTGAAGCTGTGGAGAAGATCCTCGCAAAAAAGCTAGTATGATTTTATTATTTCGTTGAGCCAGTGGAAAATTTTGAATTGCAATTGATCTTGCAACCTGCTATCTAGCAAAGACAAAAACTTCGATTTTTAGCCGAAGGACACTAGTCTGACCGCACTAGGCTTCACAGTAAAGGGTCAAGCGTACCTCGCCGTCATCATTGGAGAGGTAACATTAATTCAGCAGGTTCTCTTAAAACACATAGGGTACTTTTGCTGAAGATGTGAATCATTTAAGGAAAACAGCCAGATCTTATTGTTTTAGAGGACATGAATGAAAATCATTAGAACACTTAGATTTTAGCAGGGAAATCAGAAATTTTAACTTATCAGTATTGGTATACATTTTGTTTGCAATGGATTAGAAATGGACTAGGTTATCCTTTTTATTGTTTTTGTTATTTTTATTTCTTACTCTTTCTGGATCTTAGGTTTAGAGCTGACAGATTACAGACAGCCTTTAGAACAAAAGTTTACAGCTGGAGTTTATTTTGCTGCAGCTGAAAATTCTCAGAACGAGAAGAACGACTTAGTAATAATGTTCTTTTAAGATCGAGAGCAGTCAGGATGTAATTGTTTTCGAAAAGCGGAACTCAGAACTGGTGGGGGGTAGAAGACTATCCGACACGGAGACACATTTGCGCAAATTGGTTCTCTGTAAGCTGCGGTGTATAAGGTCAATGAATCAAATCGGCATCCGCCGACGATGTCCATCTTGAAGATACCGACTGTGGTATTTTAGAAAATAAAGCTGGTTGAATATTATTCTATTTCTTATCACATCTTTGTTTGTTGGAGGGTGCGTTATTCCACTCCTGAAACAATCTGCAATCTTTTGGAAAGATTGTGCAAAGCATTAGTGTGATTTACGCAAGTCTCAAAGCGCACTGTAAACGTAGACGCCGGACTGCATCCATAGAACGCCTGTCTACCAAGTGCAGCGAACAATCGCTTTTATAGGTGCCTCCTCTAAATTTATGTAGTTGTATAAAGTATTTTTTCGCAATCTGTTAGAGGTCCGCTGTAGCCACACGGTCGATGGTTTAACACCGCCCTTGTGCCAGCCATGCCTTTGATTTCTCCTGTTTTGATAAATTGGTGCATGACTTGTCTGGAAAAATGCAACACTGATAACTTGATCACCGGCTCGTCACTTAAAGTTGTTGCATGGGCCAACCCGCGGTCCAAAACCTCAACAATTACGAACTGCCGTAAAACTCGTTGGCTTATCCCAGGTGGATTGGTACGCCAGCGACTTTGTAAAGTGCGAAAGTTCGACTTTCCTTGAATCTTGGCATATAGATTGCAACTTGTCGATAGTCAATCCAGCAGCAGCCAAGATTATTAACAAACGTTATTATGGCTGACGTTTCGGCGTCGTCTCCTTCGTCAGAGCCTGGAAGGTCAGATCATTTGTCACATATCCTCTCAAATGCCTCATCCACAACAAGTCATCATCCCCTAAGATGCTATATCCAAAATCGGAACCAAAAGAGTTAAAAACCTTGTACTTACCTAGGTAGCCGCGTTTCCCTGATATTAGCGGACCTCCGCGTGATAAAACCGCTCCGCTAATACTAATTAGGATGCGACCGGTATATGACCCCGTAGATCAAAACCCGCAAAAGTCTGGATACATAGCCAGCTCGTTGGTCACGGCTATGCATTCTTCCTTTCTATTCATTCTGGACTTTTAGCGTTAATCCAAAACGCCTCCAAAGTTCTGCGAGCTGCAATTTCAGGTTTGCATGATGGTATCGTGGCAGCTATGCAGAAAGGAGCATTTTCATAACACTTTCTGCGATGGGTTCCGAGAGCGGTCGCTGTGTTTGAATGTTTCATCCCACCTAGATGTTCTTTAATACGAACGCAAAGAGGTCGCCCTGTTTCGTCAATATAATCTTCGCTGCATGTTTTGCACGAAATCAAATAAACTACACCAGAGACCAAGCAATCGCCTGCCTTACCAAATGGACATATTACACAGTTCTGAGACGAATGAGGCGAATACGATCGCACATTCTGTTTCGTACTAACTGCTTCCTGAGATTTGTGGGAGGTATTTCAACAACTCTCACTTGGTCGTCGAGACCACACCTAACCAGACTTGCCCTTATCGCCTTACGCAGGTCGTCGGTTATGAAAGGTAAGCAGAAATTGATTTTTTTGGATTCTTCCACCTTGGCATAATCTCGCTGCGCAATAAGATCTGGCCTACGAGTTACATCATCTATGTAGCTATTAGAGGTTGCGATCCGCTGCGCCAAGTTAACCGCATCGATCCGCTCCTGGACATCAGGTGTTACCCATATGACTGTCCTAAACATGTTCCGAATGACTGATTTTTTTGTTTTCCAAGGGTGAGCTGAAAGACAGTGAACTAGTATGTTTTTACTTCTAGGTTTTCGAAACCATCGTGTCTTCCACTTACCACTGTACTGTTGGACCACTGTATTTCCACGTTAAGGAAGGACAGCCAATTTTCTTTGGGTTTCTCCCGTGTAAACTGTATGTAAGGGGATTGGTGGTTTAGAAGCTCAAAACAAGTGTACATCTCGTCTTGAGTGGGACATATGATAAAGCAGTCATCAATCTAACGACAGTACAGGAAAGCTCTTCGTTCCAGGATGGGTTGTTCTATTTTGAACATGAACGCAATGGCTAGTGTGGGAGCTAGCCTTTGCCCCATGGCCAAACCCCTGATCTGTCTGTAGTAGTGTCCCGACCAGCGAAATATGGAGCACTTTAGACATTCACCCAGGAGCGTAATGATTTGCCTTATGGAAAACCCGTACAGGTTCAGACTGTCTTGGTGTTCTACGAGTAGCTCGAACACGGCCTGCAATGCAGCGCTGTTTGAGACATTGGTGTAAAGAGAAGTGAGATCGAAAGATTCAACGACACATTCTTTTCCTAAGAGCGCGCTTCGAAGTTGCTCAAGAAACATGTTGGTGTTGGATAAATGAGCGGGAACATACTTAAGCAACGGAGCAAGTATGACGTTTAAAAGCCACGATATTCTAACATTAACAGAAACACGAGGCGGTATTTTCGCACCTTTTGAAAAATGGTCAAGGCTACGACTACTAGGGTTTGCTGCAATTATTAAAAAGTGTTTTTGGTTCGTTTTCGATGCAGTAGCCTAACGAATTTCCCTTGAAGTCTAGACTTGGCATTAGAGCGAATAGTATCACAAATAATTTTTGACTCACCCACGATTCTCCTCTAAAGGTTGCTGAGCACGAATCATCTACAACTCTCTTCTTTACAAGCACCCTTTAACAACATCGAATACAGTTGATCTTGCTTTATCTTCAGTGCCTTTCGAAGTAGAAGTTTCTCGAGTTCTCTCACTTGTCGGCTCCCCTTCGTTAGTCCGCATGTTTCGTATAGCCGCTTGTTGGAATTAAAGTTCGGAACGACGTGGAATTTTAAACAGCGGGCGGAGAAACTGGGTGGATTGCTTTTCTGAGACGATCTTCTGTCTCAAAGAAAGGGCTTCTCGTACAAGTTGAACACAAGTTGTTGGTACATCTTCCTAAAGTGCGAAAGTAGTAAAAACATATTAGTTTACTGTTTTTCAGCTCACCCCTGGAAAAGAAAGAAATCAGTCATTCGGGACATGTTAAGGACAGCCGTAAGGGTGATATCTGATGTTTAGAAGCGGATCGATGCGTCCAGGAGTGGATCGATGCCAAGGTGGATGAATCCAAAAAGATCAATTTCTGCTTACCTTTCATAACCGACGACCTGAGTAAGGCGATAAGGGCAAGTCTGGTTAGGTGTGGTCTCGACGACCAACTGAGAGTTGTTGAAATACCTCCCACAAATCTCTACCTAGGTAAGTACAAGGTTTTTAACTCTTTTGGTTCCGATTTTGGATATAGCATCTTAGGGGATGATGACTTGTTGTGGATGAGGAATTTGAGAGGATATGTCACAAATGATCTGACTTTCCAGGCTCTGACGAAGGAGACGACGCCGAAACGTTAACCGTAGAAAAGTTTGTTAACAATTTTGGCTGTTGCTGGATTGACTATCGACAAGCTCCACTTTATAAAGTATTTTTGCTGGAAATCCAATTCGTTTTCAAGTAGTTTATTTGGTAAAATCGGCTTCGAATGGCATCGTACATTTGAATCTTTGAAAATTTTACGAGAAAAAACACTACCTTCTCAGAAAAAGTGCGGAATATGTAGCAGTTATCAGTTGGTCATTATTGGTTTGGAAGTACCGATAGCTTACGTTCTCTACAAGACCTCTCTACAAGACCTCTCTACAAGAGTTCAAGACCTCTAGCCCTCTACTTTTATTTGTAACCGTCAAAGAATAGATTGTCGTTTGAATAGACACTAAGGATGCATGCTAGTCTAGTAGCACTCCTTTTCCTTTCGTTTTTTAGGACAGGAGTAGATTTTAGGGCAGACACACACGGAATGCTGGCTTTAAGCGAGTGAGCGTAACGGTAAGTGAGTCTCACAAGCAGCAGAAAACTCATCTCTTCACCATTCCGTATGTAGCATTTTTCAGTTGGTCATCATTGGTTTGGACGTACCGATAGCTTACGTCCTCTACACCCAGTTCAAAACTTCCACGCTAATACTTTTATTTGTAACCGTCAAAGAATAGATGATCCTTTGAATAGATTAAGGATGCATGCTAGTCTAGTAGCATTCCTACTACTAGCAATCGCATTCTCGGCCTCCATTGTTCAGCAGAATCAAATCGTTTTTTAAGACAGGCGCACTTTTTGGGACGGACGCACACGGAGTGCTGGCGCTAAGCGAGTGAGCGTAACAGTAAGTGAGTCTCACGAGCAGCAGGACACTTATCTGTTCACCATTCCGAAACGGAAGCTTCTATAAGCATACTGAGACGAGGGACTCACAGTAACCCTGGATTGATTCAGTCTTTATGTTGACATAAAAAGTCCTGCGAAGACGAGAAATTTAGAAATTTAGGACGATACGATCAGACGAAATGGTTTTTCTTAAATCCCCTTAACGGATGGATGGACCTTTGTGCCTCCTAAAACATCAAATCAGATATACTTAATTCAAAGACGGCTGTATGTAAACATAACTGAAATCGTTTTAGATTCGATCATAGGCGCTGCTCTGAAGGTTTTTCTTCCGCGTTCAGTATGGTTGTTCAGAGTTCATCTACAATTCACGAGCAATAATCAAAATCGCTAAAAACTGATTAGCAGTGAAACGTCTGTAGCTCTTTATTGATTATTTTCAATTAAAATTAAGTGAAAATGAGAGGTTTTAGACCGCTTGTGAAGTTAACTAAAAGAACGAGATTTCAGGTATAATAATTACAAATTGAATTTGTTGATTTCTTGAACGATTAGGGAATAAGGAATTTCGCAGTATGTTACTGCTTGTTTCTTCTCCCAGACACATGAAAAGTCTCGGTTCCTTCCATGTTTCTCCGGCTAGATCTTCCACTTGTCCAAGATAAACCACACAAGAAGCATACAGTTCAACTGGTTACTACAACGGCATATGACAACACGATGCATATCTTAAGAAACCTAAAACAAAATAAAACAAATAAACAGTTTGGAGGGGAAACAGCCTGGAGGAAAAAAAACAAATAAGATAAACGATAAACAATGATAAAAAAGCGAAAAATAAATAAAAAACAAAAACCAAAATAAACCTATTTCGGCTCGACATTTCCAGCCGATTCCAACCACAGATCACTAGCAGAAACTTCCCAATGGAGTTCAAACGTCGACTTCATACAAACTCTGCGGAATTTTACCTTCTTCGCAGTTGTGAAAGTTGAGCTGAAAAAACGAGTATCTTAAAAAGATTACTGCACTACAGATTTCTGAACCACAAATGTTAAAAAGAATGCTTAGCGTAGCTTTTCTCACTCTCCGTACTAAAATTTTGTGGAAAACACTGCAGAAGCTCCAGATATCAACACAAAAACGTTAAAAAAAAGTTGACAATTGCCTAAAGTGTTCGCAAAAATAATTTGGAGAGACTTTTTTCTCTTCCAGTATAGACTAACATTGGTAGAGTGGATTGCAATGTGTCCACCGGCGACAGATGCCTACAGAAGGGGGTGCGACGGGTCCACCGGCGTCAGATTGGTCCACAGGCGCCAGATACCTAAAGAAGGGAGTGCGACGGGTCCACCCGCGCCAGACTCTTATAGAAGCGGGTGCGACGGGTCCAATGGCGTTGAATTGGTGCACCAACACCAGTGCGCAATAACTTTGTGCAGATGTCGCGAAAGGTAAATTAGACGTTGCAACCGTTCCATATTCATGACCACTGCACGTGTTGCATTGCATTGCACCTCTATGAATCCTCAACGTATCAATTTCCTTGCACGTTCGTCTCAACTTGGTGCCATGCCTTCTTCAAAAAGTGCAAAAACCCACACAAACAGTTGCCTAAATGGTACCCAACAACTTACTTGATCTGATGTAGAACTTAACTTTATCAGTGCGATGATTTACGTCATTTTATGTTAAAGCATCATTCTTTGATGGTTGTTGGGGAAAACAGGAAGATCATCCATACCTCGAGAAATGCTTTAGAATTGTGCCTATATTATATTGAAACCGAAGGAGTGTTTGAAGCTAAGGTTATTCTCAAAATGTAGAGCTGACGCGTTAGAAAGAAGACTTTGAAATCTTTTGCCTTTATTTATGGTGAAAAAGAAAGAAGAAAACGTTGCTAGAAAAAGAGAATTCTGATTTTACAGAAAATGTCACTACTATGAACTTCCATTGATCAGTGAAGGGGAGCAACGCTAAAATCACAGAAAGTATGAAGTCCGGCTTTAGCCGGATATTCAGACTTTTATAATATAATACTTATACTATATTATATTATAACCAGTCTGAGCGTCCGGTCAAAGCCGGACTTCAGATCTTCTCCTGTGTTTGCTTCGCTCGTCTTCACTGATCAACGAAAATTAATATTAGTGCTATTAGTTCTACGAAATTGGACTTGTGTATCTCCAACAGTCTTTCTTCCTTTTTATATTATAACTAAAAGCGGAAGATTTCATAGTCTTCTTTCTAAACGCGTCATTTCTACATTTGGAGAACATTCGAGCTTCAGCTTCAAACACTCCTTATCAATACATTATAGACAAAATTCGAAGGTATCACGCGAAATATGGGAATTCCTCAAGTTTTCCAAGTTGACAACAATTTTAATCTGAATTCTTCCTACACCTTTTGCTGGTTTTTTTTATTGCAGAAACCAAGCGGTAAATTAATTAAAGGAATATTTCTTTTCTATTTCAAAGGTGCTAAATTTATAGCTACTGAAGGTTCGATTACCAGCAGTGTAGGATATTTGGAAAACGCGCTGTTTACCTCTGTGGATTCAGGAGAGGTCCGTTTCGTAACGAGAAGTTTGGGAATCTCAGCTCCTCCACAGCCTATATATTTGTAACCGCGGAAATATTGAAAAAATTAAATATTGATAATAATGATTATAATAATAATGTTGAATTCATGGATGTGACTTGGGTGGTCCATGTTAACTTAGTCCCATCCCAACGATAGCAATCCGAACTTCAACCTTACTAGTAGACTGAGTGGAATTGATCGGCTCTTTTTCCCGAGAATGGGTGCCGGCACTTAACGACTGAGTATTAGGCATGTAGACCAAACGAGGGAGATCAGAACTTATATGTTTCCTATCCTGGAAAAATCCTAACCAACAATGCTGAGATAATTGCAGTGAGTTGTGGGAATCCCATTACACTTTGCTGTTGGTTTAACCGATACCGCTGAAAGATAGCAGAAATGATGGTCTCCTATGGAAATGTGAAGCTTAAGAACACAAGATCAGAAGAAGGATTTTTAGAATTCCATCAACAATCCGTCATTATGCTATCTTCAAAGCGTTTTTAGAAAAGATCTGAAACCGCCATAAATTTTAATTTAGATGTATTAGATGCAGAAGCAGCTGTTTTAACATACACGAAATAATTTCAGATTGGCCTGCAAGTGCTACCTTAATGTATTTATCCCCACCTTTTTCCAGGTGTTTTTAGAATAGGAGGGCAAGATCACCATGATCTTATTAGCCGAAAAGGATGGCTGTTCATCGATTTTGGTCAGCAACGATTAAGTTAATCAGCAGATGTTTTCTACAGAAAGATGATGCTTGATCCTCTTTCCATTCCAGGATTCTCGGATCGTTTACTTACAGGAGCTTAGGGATTAATAGATTGAACGATTAATAGATTGATCACTCAGAGCCGTGAGAAGGCGAATACTCCAGAAAATTAAAAATCCTAGCGGATCGTTTTCGAAGAAATCCAGTGGCTAGCAATTCTAGTTATCCTCATTTCAATAGTTTTCAGCCCAACGACAAGTGGATCATCTGGATAAAGGGCGCTGCAAAAGATGGAAGGAAGGTCACTTATGCGTTAACCGGAGAGGTAAATAGATTAATGTTTAAAAATAGTTAAAGCTCTCCTATTTCGCTACGTAATTGGATATAAATTATCTACGTGAGCATCTCCAGCGCATATTTTCTGTTTAGCTCCAAAAGGACACTAACATTCCTTTAAAGACGCACAGTATTTTGCAAAATTCCTATGTCTAATTTTTTATTAACGTAACGTTAGAACATACCTTTTTATCAGTATATCAATGTCAACATAATAGTATTTCAATCAATAGTAAACATGATTAGACAGCATGTAATTTCGGTGGATTAGAGCTAAAAGAATGGAATGTGACTGTAAAGTTTGATCTTAGAACAGTAGATTCATAAGAATATCAAGAAAATAATACTTTTTTTTCAGGTGAGACGTCCTAAAAACGTGGTGTTCGATGGTCATTGGCATCTGAAACATGCTAGAACTTTCGAACCCGCTGAAGTGTCATCTAAGTTTCGGAACTGCTAACGGCTTGATGTTAAATCAAAAGTGCTGTTTTAAAAAAGCGATTCTTTAGACTAGCATAGCTTTGTGGATATAGTTTAAAGGATTTAGTTCGAAAAAGTTTATTGTTAACCCAACGTTTCGTTTACCTTACCTAACGTACCTGTTTATTTCGGTTTTTAGGTCCCTTAAGATATGTATTGGCCAGTATAAACAAAGTTGTTGTAGTAACAAGTGGAAGATTTAACAGTAGAAACAATGAAGATGTTGATGTGCAGGCAACAACACAGTGCAACATTCCTTAATCCTTAATCGTTTAACAAATAAACTAATTCAACTTGTTATTATTATACCTGAAATCTCATTTTCTTAGTTAACTTCACAAGCAGTCTAAAACCTCTACCATTTTCACTTAAATTTAATCTAAAAAAATCAATAAAAAACTACACACGTTCCATTGCTAATCAGTTTGTAGCGATTTTAGATTATTGCTTGTGAATGGTATGCGAACATTGAACGATGGCACTGAACGCGGAGGAAAAACCTTTAGAGCAGCACCTATGGTCGAGTCTAAAACGATTTCAGTTATGTTGATGTACAGCTGTCTTTGTATTGAGCATATCTGAATTGATGTTTCTGTAGGCACAAAGGTCCATCCATCCGTTAAGTCAATTTAAGAAAAACCATTTCGTTTGAAAGTGTCGTTCTAAATTTCTCGTCTCCGCAGGAGCCTACATTTTCCGCCGTTTGTCAGCGGCAAGGACTGAATCAATCCAGGATTACTGTGAGCTCCTAGTCTCGCTATCCCTAGAGCTTCCTCTTCGGAATGGTGAACAGATAAGTGTCCTGCTGCTCGTGAGACTCACTTACTGTTACGCTCACTCGCTTAGCGCCAGCACTCCGTGTGCGTCCGTCCCAAAAAGTGCGCCTGTCTTAAAAAACGATTTGATTCTGCTGAACAATGGAGGCCGAGAATGCGATTGCTAGTAGTAGGAATGCTACTAGACTAGCATGCATCCTTAATCTATTCAAAGGATCATCTATTCTTTGACGGTTACAAATAAAAGTATTAGCGTGGAAGTCTTGAAATAGGTGTAGAGGACGTAAGCTATCGGTACGTCCAAAGCAATGATGACCAACTGATAATTGCTACGTATTCCGCACTTTTTTCAGAGAAGGTACTGTTTCTCTCATAGAATGTTCAAAGATTCAAATGTAAGGTGCCATTCACAGCTGATTTTACCAAGACGCTACTTGAATACGAATTGGATATCCAGTAAAAATACATTATTAAGTCACTGGCGTCCATCCACTTGGGATGCGCCAACGAGTTTCGATGCAACTCGTAATCGTTGAGGTTTTGGAACGCGTGTTGGACTATGCAATGACCTAGAGTGACGAGCCTATGATCAGGTTAGCCTACGACGTGGGATTCATGCGCCGCAGGCAGGGGACGTTCGGAGCTGCACATTTGGTGCGACGCACCAAAAAAATGGGTTACCATAATTATTGATGCAACAACACCGAGCGATATTTCACAGCGGATTTGCCGAGAAGTGACTGAGAAGTAGTGAACAGAGAATATCGAATACTCAAAATAATCTTTTCGAATTACAGCGGTAACGAAAGAGTATAGGTGTAGGATACGGTTGGGGTATTCTTCAAGTGTAGTGCTGACTCCTTAAGGATGAAAACTACGAAATTTTGCATCAGTGCCCAGAGTTTTTAGAGAAAGAACGACCAAAAAAGTTGCGAGGAAAAGAAAAATCTAATTTTGTATCAAAAATATACAGAAAGTGCCCGAACTTTCAATTCTTATTGACTAGAGAAGGCGAGCGAAAACAACAAGAACTCTAAACTCTAACTTTAGCAGTACGCTTAAACTAGTTTATCAGTAACTCACCATTACATCTGTTTACACATGATTTTAGATATGCTAGGTGCAAAAGCAGCTATTCTAGCATCAATGAAATCGTTTCAGATTAGACTGTAAAATTTAAAAACGCTATAAACTGATTAACGAAAAAGGACGGCTGTTCATCGGTTTTTGTCAGCAAGGATCAAGTAAATCAGCAGATGTTTCCTACAGAAAGATAATGCTTGATTCTCTTTCCATTCCAGGATTGTCGCACACTTACAGGAGCTTAGGGATTAATAGATTGAACGATTAATAGATTGATCACTCAGGGCCGTGAGAAGGCGAATACTCCAGAAAATTAAAAATCCTAGCGGATCGTTTTCGAAGAAATCCAGTGGGTAGCAATTCTAGTTATCCTCATTTCAATAGTTTTCAGCCCAACGACAAGTGGATCATCTGGATAAAGGCCGCTGCAAAAGATGGAAGGAAGGTCACTTATGCGTTAACCGGAGAGGTAAATAGATTAATGTTTAAAAATAGTTAAAGCTCTCCTATTTCGCTACGTAATTGGATATAAATTATCTACGTGAGCATCTCCAGCGCATATTTTCTGTTTAGCTCCAAAAGGACACTAACATTCCTTTGAAGACGCACAGTATTTTGCGGAATTCCTATGTCTAATTTTTTATTAACGTAACGTTAGAACGTACCTTCTTATCAGTTTATCAATGTCAAAATAATAATATTTCAATCATTAGTAAGCATGTTTAGACAGCATGCAATTTCGGTGGATTAGAGTTAAAAGAATGGAATGTGACTGTAAAGTTTGATCTTGGAATAGTAGATTCATAAGAATATCAAGAAAAAAAAATGATAATGTTCTTTTCAGCTCTCGAGAATTGACGAATTTGATAGAGTGGCGTTCGATGGTCATACGGAACTGAAAAATGCTAGAACTTTCAAGTCCTACGAATTGGCATCTAACCTTTGCTAACGGCTTAATTTAAAATCGAAAATGCTGCATTGATAAAAGTGCCTTCACTAACTCAGCTTTGTGGACACAGCTTAAGGAATTGACAAAGTCAACTCCATATGATTCTGTTCGGCGATTCTGCTTCGATTTGACGTCGTTCTCCACGTGAGTTTTCGAAACATCCTTGAAAAGTAGTAGGAATTCTGCGCAGGCATCTCAGGATTTTAACCCAGCTTATAGAATTGTTTCTGTTCCCATCAACATATGTGCAGATAGGGATCCAGTAGAAATGATTAAAAAGAAAAGAAAATTTCACATGAAAATTGAAAATATGTAACTCTTTCACTTCTATCAAGATCGTTCTCAAAGATAATTCGGATTCTTGAGCTATCCACAAAATTAGACAAAGATATTGAAAGTGGAATTGAGCTCTAACGTTGAGGTTAGCAGTAAAATTACAGAAATTGTTTTGCTTATCGGCGGATCTTTTCAAGTTTCAAAGTGAGTGTACCCTGAGTCCAGCACCTCCAAGGATGTCTTTCAGAAAAGGAATTTCTCAAGACTTCTTTTAGGTCACGTAATAACAGTGAATCTACCAGAGATTCTCATCGTCATCAACCTACTGAAATGAAGAGCATTGTAGTCTTAACACTAAAACGTCTTAACTTAGCGAAGGAGCTATTAAAGCTGACAGATTTTCAATCAGCAGACTTTGAAAATATTTAAATGGCCACCTTTTTGCACGCAGATCATCTCTGATCTAACCCTGCAATAAATCACTGAGCGGTCTGACTAACCCTTCCCATCTGGGGTCTCGTAGCGCCTCAACACTTGCGGATGTTTCTTTCTATTCCAGTACTGGGCATTTTCAGCCGTCATTGCTTTCCTCATCACAGTATGAAGCTTCTGCTGGACCGTATTTCCCAGCAAGGAACTTTTTTTTTGCTCCTCGCGTTTGAATGAACATATTAGAATTTGAAATTCCCTGCTGCCCTTTTCTATATTATTTTCCATGCTCACCATTATTTCCTTTATTTCCAGCGATTTAATCTCTGTGATTTTTAGAACACACACAAGGCAATTCTGGGTAGCTGGCTTTTATGGAACGGAAACTAAGGGATAAAATTCGTGCACAGAGGATTAGATTTTTGCGAAGCAAAAGCTTCAGTGATCACTTCTTCGAATTCACCATGGATTTTTTAAGGCAAAAATATCCTTTTTCCGCCGCTAATGTGGAGTTATTCGTTAGTTGTTGAGTCAGAAGAAGCAGAAGTGTGTGTATTCAGCTATGGAAAAAATGTCGGAATGACTTCGAGCCTTGCAGTTTGTGAGATCGATATTACTACTATTATTACTATATTATTATTATATTATTACTTATTCTTCTTCGAGTCAATTGAAAAGTTTGACTATCAATGAACCTCGGCATACTTAGATGTCATATTGATTTTTTGATGACCCGTACACGAGGTTATTAAATAATTTCATTGGTTAACGCTTTGGCAAATCACCTTCTTCAGAGCCTGGAATAGCCGATTCAATTATTCAAGTAATGGTGAGGATGAAAATTAGTATAGAAAAAGGCAGCAGGGAATTTCAAATTCCACGCTACTTGGCGACTATACTGAATGTCCAGCATTGATCGGAGGCGCCTAGCATGGGCCGTTGACTGATCGATCACTAGAGCAAATGGTTCGAATGTCTCATTCGGATCAGAAGAACCATCCGAGATATGGCGCGAGTTTCCGTGTCATCGATGCACATTCGCCCTTGCGGTTCACTTCAAGAATTTTGGCTTGGATCCTAGATGCCTCCAGCGATTTTCCAGCCAACGATTTAGATTTTTTTTTTACTAAGAATTGGACCCTGACATCAAAATCGGCTCCGTCGTGTTTTTGTATTCCATGGACATCTTAAGGTTCCTACTCTCGTAACTTATTCTTTCCATTTACCTGCTCTTTAATGCGGATATATAGCTGTCGTGCCAACAAACTCGTTTCCACAGCTAGCGTATGAAATCAAGTATATTATTCTTCTTTGATGGTGGAGAATTATGTATTTCTGGATCTACTATCACTAGATTAGTGCTATTGGTGTCGATGCCAATAATGCGCGTCCGGATCCAATCATTTTCGACGCAAAGATCCAATTCTATCTGCTTCAGTTTCTCAATGAAATGTTCATGTTGCTGATGTTGTTCAAGTATTAAATGCAGTGGAAAAATCTGGACAGAGGGCAATCAATATCAGTACCAAACTATGAACGAACTCTATTTCGGGAAACTTTCGATTGAAGTGGTCAAAATACGAGTAAAAGTAGCATTTCAATGAAATTTTCAATGAATTCGAAATCAAACTGAAAGAGTAGCAAAGCTGTCAGATAATGACGGGTAAGGTCAAGATTTAAGCCAACTGTTAGGTGCATTGGGTAAGGTGGGAGCTGGTAAATCGTCCAGGAAATCTGATCCAATAAGTTGTGTCCCAGTTATGGATTAAATTAAACTGCCAATTAACATAGATTAAAGTGTGGATTAAAGTATTATGTTAAAGGATTAAAACTAACTATTAGGACTAAATAAAGTCTTAAATTCTCTAAAATAAGGGTGTATAGCGTTTCAAGTTTTGACGTTCGACTGCAATTCGGAATCGGTAAAATTCTGCACGTTGGGTTACGGTACGGTTGGTTTATGAGTAATGTTTTTATGTATGAAGACTACACTCCATGCAACTTTTGCAATTCTTCCAGGTTTAGTCCGTTGATTATTGGGATTCGCCTGAATGTTGTTGACCATCATCCTTGTCATTTAAGTGATAATTACCACTAATCTTTTCGTGATTTTGGAGTCTTGAAGTTCTCTGTATCAGTTACATTTGGGGTAGCTGAAGAATTCTCTTTGTTGTTTACAGTAACAGCATTGAATCTGCTACTGCTAGCCGTGGGAATGCATAGGGATTCACAGCGCGGAACTCTCAAACTGTGCGAAGAGGGCGCAGTGTGTCGTGGTAGTGGCATAGATGTCTCGATGTTATGTGCCGTCGTGCATCCAGGAAGTTTATTTTGAATGTTCTATAGCCCTGAGAATGATGTGTGATAAGGAAGGTGCTGTACAGTCGGAAGTGAGCTAACAGATTTGGAAAGTCTGAGATAAATTTGATAAGATCGCCAATTAAATGAGGGTAAACTTTATTAGTCTTTTCGCTAATTTAGGAAGTTTTAGTATTGACACCACACTCTTCTCTTCGTAACAAAATATTCATGATGACCAGAATTGCTGGTAAATCCTCTGCTACTATGCTACCTCACAGTCAACCTCGCAGAAGTTTTTTTCCGCATCTTCTGAAATCCGTAATCTTTAAATCTGCGAGCAGTTTAGAGAGTTTGGACTCGTCGTACAGTGATTTTGAAATGAAGAAAGATTAGAATTAAGTGATGCTTTTGTAAGTAACGGCATTTCTGAAATTTTACTACTAATCTGAATCGCCTACTCAAATCCAATTTCAGCACCTCTGATTAGGTTTGTGAACAGCGAAAGAAACCAGATTCTCCATGAGTGTGGCCTTCACAGATGTCACTGAGTTTTCTCACCCTTTATCGCTTTTCTTTTCATCATTTCTACTGGATCCCCACCGACATTGATGGTAACAAGAACAATTTTAGAAACCTTATCAGAATGCTGTAAGGTGTCTGTGCAGATTCCCCGAAAATTTTTTAAAGATGCATCGAAGATTCACAAACAGAACGATGAAGACGAAAACAACCGAATGCAATCAACGTTCTTTATTAAAATTCTTCGATCTATATCCACAAAACTATGTTACTTATGATACTTTTATCAGTACGGCATCATTCTCGATTTAACAACTCTCGAATAACTTAGCAAGTGTAATCACTAGGCACTACTTCACCGACCTGAAAAAGTTGTTACATTTTTCTGTTACCTTTGACCCTCGAACACCACTCTGTTCACATGAGAAAGCTTCCAGATCCGAAAAAATGCTATATTCTATTCCTTCTTAATCAAATGAATCTCCAGCTGCACGGTTAAAATTGACAAGCCGGTCGGAATCTTTCAACTCTAAACCACAAACCATCGTCAAATTTTTCGGCTTTGACCACCCAACCGACCACTCGCTACGAAAAGCCACCTGAAATGGCTTTGCAAATGAGCCACGTGATCTTCGAATAAAAATCCGAGTACTAAATAATTAAGAGTTCTTTACCTAATGTTTTTTTTTTCATAAAATCAGAGTAGAGGAAAGAGGTATGGAAGCCTAGAAATCACGGTGTCGCTGCAATTTAGTAATGCCTTCTCATAGGTCTCCACGAACAAAAACAGCAACGCACAAAAAACACTTGTTATCGATCGAGTCGATAGTTGATGCCGAGCCCTAAAGGCTTAAGGGGCAACGAGAATCCGGGATCCTTATGGCATTGCCTATGTACAAGATGGAAAGTGGATATGAATGATAAATGAGCTGTTTCCTCATTGCAATTCGTCGTTCAATCATGTTTTGATAATTATTGATAATTGATAATTTTCACTACACCTTTCTGACTGTTGTACTCGTTAAATTCTGCTTCTGCTTCTCCCTTGTTTTTCTTTAATGTTTTTTATTACTAATTTCCTTCCGTGACTACTAGATGAGATGTATGATTCTTGTACGATTTTTTTTTAGATTTTTGCTGTAAACTACATGGACTTGTGATTTACTAAAATTTAGTGTACATGTAATAGTTACTAAATATGCAGCAGAAGCAACTCAAGAATGAGGAAAAAAGTAAGAAGGAGATTAGTGTTTAGAACTAAAAGTATCAGTTATATCCAACCACATTTACTTTCATGAAGATTCATGAGATTTCATGAGGATTCATGAATCGTATTCATTTGGATATGGTATGTCACTGCATACTTTTTCTGCATCCACTCAGATTAACAGGAGCGGTTTTTTATCAATGTTAATCTATACTGGAAGAGAAACAAGTCCCTCCAAACTCTTTGGGAACACTTCAGGCGATTGTCAACTTTTTTAAAACTCTTTTGCATTGATATCTGGAGCCGTTGCAGTGTTTTACCACAAAATATTGGTATGATGAATTATAAAAGCTTCGCTAGGCATTCTTTTCAACATTTGTGGTTTAGCAATCTGTAGTGTAGTAAGATACTCGTTTTTTTTTTAGCTCAACTTTCACAACCGCGATGAAGGTAAGGTTCCGCAGAGTTTGTATAAAGTCGACGTTTGAACTCCACTGGGAGTTTCTGCTAGTGATCTGTGGTTGGAATCGGCTGGAAATGTCCAGCCGGAATAGGTTCGACTGTTTATTTTGGTTTTTATTTTTTATTTATTTTTTGTTTCTTTATTATTGTTTATTGTTTATTTTATTTGTTTTTTTTTCCTCCAAACTGTTTCCCTTCCAAACTGTTTATTTGTTTTATTTTGTTTTAGGTTTCTTAAGATATGCATCGTGTTGTCATATGTTGTTGTAGTAACCAGTTGAACTGTATGCTTCTTGTGTGGTTTATCTTGGACAAGTGGAAGATCTAGCCGGAGAAACATGGAAGGAACCGAGACTTTTCATGTGTTTGGGAGAAGAAACAAGCAGTAACATACTGCGAAATTCCTTAATCCCTAATCGTTCAAGAAATCAACAAATTCAATTTGTAATTATTATACCTGAAATCTCGTTCTTTTAGTTAACTTCACAAGCGGTCTAAAACCTCTCATTTTCACTTAATTTTAATTAAAAATAATCAATAAAGAGCTACAGACGTTTCACTGCTAATCAGTCTGTAACGATTTTGATTACTGCTTGTCAATTGTGGGTGAACTTTGAACGATCATGCTGAACACGGAGGAAAAACCTTTAGAGCAGCACCCATGGTCGAGTCTAAAACGATTTCAGTTATGTTGATGTACAGATGTTTTTGCATTGAGCATATCTGAATTGATGTTTCTGTAGGCACAAAGGGTTCAGGAAATTTGAGAATAACCATTTTGTTTGATCGTGTCATCCTAACTTTCTCATCTCCGCAGGAACCTACTTTTTCCGCCGTTTGTCAGCTGCGGGGACTGAATCAATCCAGGATTACTGTGAGCTCCTCGTCTCGCTATCCCTAGAGCTTCCTCTTCGGAATGGTGAAGAGATGAATTTTCTGCTGCTTGTGAGACTCACTTACCGTTACGCTCATTCGCTTAATGCCAGCACTCCGGGTGTGTCCGTCCTAAAAAGTACGCCTTTCCTAAAAAAACGAAAGGAAAAGGAATGCTACTAGACTAGCATGCATCCTTAATCTATTCAAAGGACAATCTATTCTTTGAACGTTACAAATAAAAGTATAAGCGTGGAAGTCTTGAACTGGATGTAGAGGACATAAGCTATCGGTACGTCCAAACCAATGATGACCAACTGAAAAATGCTACATACTCCGCTCTTTTTCATAGAAGGTAGTGTTTTTCCCGTAGAATTTTCAAAGATTCAAATGTACGATGCCATTTGAACCTGATTTAACCAAAAAATTACTTGAAAACGAAATGGATTTCAGTAAAAATACTTTATAAAGTCGCTGGCGTACCAATCCACTTGGTATGCGAAAACGAGTTTTACGATGGCAATTCGTAATCGTTGAGGTGTTGGAACGCGAGTTGACCCATGGAACGACTTGAAGTGACGAGCCGATCATCAGGTTAGTGTTGCATCTTCCCGGAGAAGTCTGGCACCAATTTATCGATCCAGGAGAAATCCAAGGTTTGTTTGGCACACGGTCGATGTCAAACCATCGACCGTGTGGCTACAGCGGACCTCTAACCGATTGCGCCACACGCGCCCACAAAAAATACTTTACACAACCACATAAATTTAGAGGAGGCACCTATAAAAGCGATTGTTCGCTGCACGTGGTAGACAGGCGTTCTCTGGATGCAGTCCGGCGTCTACGTTAACAGTGCGCTTTGGGACTTGCGTAAGTCACACTAATGCTTTGCACAATCTTTCCAAAAGATTGCAGATTGTTTCAGGAGTGGAATAACGCACCCTCCAACAAACAAAGATGTGATAAGAAATAGAATCAAATTCAACCAGTTTTATTTTCTAAAATACCACATTCGGTATCTTCAATCACTTGCGGAGGCCGAATTCCTCCTTTCCTGGCTTCATACCACGCCACTGACAGAGAGCCAGTTGGTACATAAATGCCTTCTGATCGACTCTTTTACCCTCCAGCAGTTCTGAGTCCCGCTTTTCAAACACCATTGAATCCGGATTGCTCTTGCCCTTCAAAGAACATTATTACTAAGTCGTTCTTCTCGTGCTGAGAATTTTCAGCTGCAGCAAAATAAACTCCAGCTGTAAACTTTTGTTCTAAAGGTTGTCTGTAATCTGTCAGCTCTAAACCTAAGATCCAGAAAGAGTAAGAAATAAAAATAACAAAAACAATAAAAAATGATAACCTGGTCCATTTCTAATCCATTGCAAACAAAATGTGCACCAATACTGATAAGTTAAAAATTCTAATTCCCTACAAAAACCCTAATTTCCCTACAGAAATCTAAGTGTTCTAATGATTTTCATTCACGTCGTCTAAAACACAATAGATCTGGATGCTTTCTTGAATGTTTCACATCTTCGGCAGAAGTACCCTATGTGTTTTAAGAGAACTTGCTGAATTAATGTTACCTTTGCAACCTTCACGTAAACGTACGTTTTGCCACTTTCTTTGAAGTCTACTGTGGTCACATCACTGTCCTTGGGCTAAAAGTCGAAATTTTTGTCTTTGCTGGATAGCAAATTGCAAAATCAATTGTAAATCCAAATGTTCCATTGGCTCAACGGAATAATTTTGAAATGCATGCCAGCTCTTCTGCGAGGAACTTCTCCACAGCTTCAACGAAACCCTTCGGGGCATCCTTCGCATCGAATCCCTTAACAGAGAAGCCGACTGACATGTCCCAAGTGCAGTCGTCTTCAGCACAAGCAATCCAGGCGCAGATTGCGAACAGAACAAGGCAACGCATCTAAATCTCATCGGTTCTCAGATTTTCAAAGGTGAGTTAGCTTTGAAAAGGAAAAGCTTTGAAAACAGAAGGCGAAGTGGAAGAAGAGATGTTGTGATTTGAAGAGAAGTGATTGGGTGCAGTCTTATATACTTGACACTAAAAGCTTTTTAGTGTTTTCTCCATTATATTTTTTTAGCACTGATGTTGAAATCGAAGTGAAAGGCTGCAGACGAGGAACGATTGATCGTCATGGCAAGCAAATGGAAGTAGCCTGGCCACATGATCTGCCAATAACAAATTCAGTTCTAATTATTTTAGTCTTGTTTTGTGGTTATTTTTCCCTTAAAATTGCGGAGAATACAGAATACTATTGAAATGAAGATAACTACAACAGAGAATCGTCAGTCATCGGTTATAGTTCTTTCGGTTCTTTCGAAGATGATCAAGATTTTTAATTTTTTGGAGTTTTCGCTTCGTCATGGCTCCGAGTGATCAGATTTTTTCAATATGTTCATTCTTAAGCTCCTGAAAGTAAATGGTCCGAGAATCCTAAAATGGAGTGAGAATCAAACATTATCTTTCTGTAGGAAACATCTGCAGATTTACTTAATCCTTGCTGACAAAAATCGATGAACAGCCATCCTTTTTTGGCTAATCAGTTCATAGCGATTTTAAATTTTGCGGTCCAATCCGAATCGATTTCAAATATGCTAAAATAGCTGCTTTTGCATCTAATATGTCTTGTTTGAATTTCACAATGTGGTTCACGTTCAAAAGTTTTTTTTTCCATAGTTCAAAAGCCACAGTGGTGAACAGTTGATGGAATTTTAACAAATTCTCCATTTGATCTTGTGTTCATTACACTTCACACTTACACTGTTTTTGCACTGCTTTTGCACCTAACATATCTAAAATCATGTGTAAACAGATGTAATGGTGAGTTACTGATAAACTAGTCTAAACGTAATGCTAAAGTTAGAGTTTAAGCTTTTTCTTGTTTTCGCTCGCCTTCTCTAGTCAATAAAAATTAAAAGTTCGGGCACTTTCCGTATATTTTTGCTACAAAATTAGATTTTTCTTTCCTTCGCAACTTTTTTGGTCGTTCTTTCTCTAAAAACTCTGGGCACTGATGGAAAATTTCGTAGTTTTCATCCTTAAGGAGTCAGCACTACACTTGAAGAATACCCCAACCATATCCTACACCTATACTCTTTCGTTACCGCTGTAATTCGAAAAGATTATTTTGAGTATTCGATATTCTCTGTTCACTACTTCTCAGTCACTTCTCGGCAAATCCGCTGTGAAATATCGCTCGGTGTTGTTGCACCAATAATTACGGTAACCCATTTTTTTGGTGCGTCGCACCAAATGTGCAGCTCCGAACGTCCCCTGCCTGTGGCGCATGAATCCCACGTCGTAGGCTAACCTGATCATAGGCTCGTCACTCCAAGTCATTGCATAGTCCAACACGCGTTCCAAAACCTCAACGATTACGAGTTGCATCGAAACTCGTTGGCGCATCCCAAGTGGATGAACGCCAGTGACTTTATAAAGTATTTTTACTGAAATCCATTTCGTTTTCAAGTAATTTTTTGGTTAAATCAGGTTCAAATGGCATCGTACATTTGAATCTTTGAAAATTCTACGGGAAAAACACTACCTTCTATGAAAAAGAGCGGAGTATGTAGCATTTTTCAGTTGGTCATCATTGATTTGGACGTACCGATAGCTTACGTCCTCTACACCCAGTTCAAAACTTCCACGCTAATACTTTTATTTGTAACCGTCAAAGAATAGATGATCCTTTGAATAGATTAAGGATGCATGCTAGTCTAGTAGCATTCCTACTACTAGCAATCGCATTCTCGGCCTCCATTGTTCAGCAGAATCAAATCGTTTTTTAAGACAGGCGCACTTTTTGGGACGGACGCACACGGAGTGCTGGCGCTAAGCGAGTGAGCGTAACAGTAAGTGAGTCTCACGAGCAGCAGGACACTTATCTGTTCACCATTCCGAAGAGGAAGCTCTAGGGATAGCGAGACGAGGAGCTCACAGTAATCCTGGATTGATTCAGTCCTCGCCGCTGACAAACGGCGGAAAACGTAGGCTCCTGCGGAGATGAGAAATTTAGAACGACACAATCAAACAAAATTGTTATTCTCAAATTCCCTTAACGGATGGATGGACCTTTGTGCCTACAGAAACATCAATTCAGATATGCTCAATACAAAGACAGCTGTACATCAACATAATTGAAATCGTTTTAGACTCGACCATAGGTGCTACTCTAAAGGTTTTTCCTCCGCGTTCAGTGCCATCGTTCAATGTTCGCATACCATTCACAAGCAATAATCAAAATCGCTACAAACTGATTAGCAGCGAAACGTATTTAGTTTTCTATTGATTATTTTTTAAGGAGAAGGAAAGAAGAGGACTTGGAGAAACATGGTTAAATGAACAGATTTCAAGCAAAACTATTGATGAAAACCGCCACAATTAATGTGAGCAGATGAGAATCACGTATAGCAACAAACTGAATACGTTTCATTAATCTTCTTTTCGAAACATGAGACCAATATTGCGAACATAAGTGATACTACATGAAGTAAAATGTTTTGAGCGTTTCTTCGCTTCCCTTCGCAAGCATCAATTTGATCCAAAAAGTTCGTTTGCCTTAATTCGTGTGGCACCCACATCTCGAGTTTCTTCTTGAGACCAGCCTTATGCATATGGTTCCTAATGGTTTTGTGGTTAATTTGCGGTTCCTGTACGATAGAATACGTGCTTCCATGGCGATTCGACTTGACGATTTCCATGATTACAACGACACTTTCGACGTTTCGCCTCATCTTCGACGTCCATATTACAAAGAGGAATCGTTGAAACCATCGCGTTGCTGTTGTATTCGATAACGTATTAGGTCCACAAATTTTTTTCGTCTTTTGCTGCTCATCTTGGTCGTAGTGGTATTGAAGAATGTATCGAATCCTCTCTTTTTTACCACAATACTGTAACACTGCAACTTACAGCTGGCTCCACCCAGCACAAGACTGATAAAGAACATTTGAAGCGTAATGTCAGCTTAAAATCGCCGTAAAGTATGACCCGATGTGATCAGGAGATCTAGCGAAAACGCTCAGATTTTCTCTAGTCCACCTAATATTTTTAATTCTAAAGACTCACTCTCCTTATTATTTCTTATATTTCATTTCTAAGCTCCCATTCCTGGATACTTGGTGAAAAAAAAACATGGACAATTAATTTCTGTCACAGTTGAGATCTAAGAAAGACCGAACAGTAACCATAGATTTCCTGAGGCAGTCAAGAAACGTCAAGAAAAAAGAGAAGCAACGCGCAATTACATTGAGCCCCGAATTTTAGTAGCCCTTTAAGTCCTGAGGGCTTAGCATGAACTATCGATTGCCTGATAGTAACTGCTTAATTGTTCCTTTTGTACATCTCCGTTTCTGTTCGTTGGAACTTGTTAGGAGGCAGAACAAGCAAAATCATTTTTTTGATGGGACGATCCTCGAAAGAATAACTACTAATGTCCACCTACACTATGATAGAGTTATCTTGGCTTCCATATCCCTTTCTACTCTGATTTCGTGAAGAAAAACATAAAGTAAGAGAAAAAAGGATAAAAAAGGATAAAGTCACTGGCGTATCAATCCACTTGGGATGTGCCAATGCGTTTTACTGGAATTCGTAATCGTTGAGGTTTTGGAACGCGAGTTGGCCTATACAATGACTTGCGGGGGCCAGCCGATGATCGCGTCAGTGTTTTTATCCTCCCAGACAAGTCTGGTACCAATTTATCGATCCCGGAGTGATGAAAGGCATGGTGAGCTTTAGTGCGGATTCGAACCCTGGACCGTGTGGCTACAACGGACCTCTAACCGACTGCGCCACACCCGCCCCAGATAAAAGGAAACTAAAATGAATTGGATCGAAATTTTTATTCGCACATCAAATGGCTGAGCAACCTCAAATGCGTTTCTGTAGCGATCAATCCCTTCTCGCCCGCATCGCTTCATCAGTGCTAAAAAAAAAGCACAATGCAAAGAATCTTAAGTGGCTTTCAGTGACAAGTATATAAGATTTCAACATGCCCCTGTTTCCAAATTTAAACAACTCCTCCTGTTGCCCATCGTCTTCTATTTTTATAACTTTTTTCTTTTAAAATGCAATCTAATCATTTAAACTCTGAGATTCAGATGCGTTGCCTTGTTCTGTTCGCAGTCTGTGTCTGGATTGCTTGTGCTGATATAGGTTGCAATTGGAGTAGCTCCCTCACTCGCTCCGCTAAGGTTAAAGAGGCCCCCAAGAATATCGTTGCAGCTGTGGAGGAGTTTCTTAAAAAAAGCTTGTGTGTAATCATAATCATTTTGTTTGAAAAGTAGAAGATTTGAAATCACAATTTATTCCCCAACTTACTGTACAGCAAAGGCAGCAGCCCTTGATTTTCAGCCCGAAGACGGCATACTTACCTGGATAAAGGCCTTCGGAGAAGATGGAAAGATGTACACTTATGCGGTAACAGGAGGGGTAAATAGATTAATGTTTAAAAAAACTTAAAAGCACCTTCTTGCACGCAGATCATCTCTGATCTAACCCTGCAATAAATCACTGAGCGGTCTGACTAACCCTTCCCATCTGGGGGTCTCGTAGCGCCTCAGCACGCGGATGTTTCTTTTATTCCAGTACTGGGCATTTTCAGCCGTCATTGCTTTCCTCATCACAGTATGAAGCTACTGCTGGACCGTATTTCTAACCAAGGAACTTTTTTGCTCCTCGCGTTTGAATGAACATATTAGAATTTGAAATTCCCTGCTGCCCTTTTCTATATTATTTTCCATGCTCACCATTATTTCCTTTATTTCCAGCGATTTAATCTCTGTGATTTTTAGAACACACACAAGGCAATTCTGGGTAGCTGGCTTTTATGGAACGGAAACTAAGGGATAAAATTCGTGCGCAGAGGATTAGATTTTGGCGAAGCAAAAGCTTCAGTGATCACTTCTTCGAATTCACCATAGATTTTTTAAGGCAAAAATATCCTTTTTCCGCCGCTAATGTGGAGTTATTCTTTAGTTGTTGAGTCAGAAGAAGCAGAAGTGTGTGTATTCAGCTATGGAAAAAATGTCGGAATGACTTCGAGCCTTGCAGTTTGTGAGATCGATATTACGCGATTTATTCTTCTTCGAGTCAATTGAAAAGTTTGACTATCAATGAACCTCGGCATACTTAGATGTCATATTGATTTTTTGATGACCCGTACACGAGGTTATTAAATAATTTCATTGGTTAACGCTTTCGCCTTCTTCAGAACCTGGAATAGCCGATTCAATTATTCAAGTAATGGTGAGGATGAAAATTAGTATAGAAAAGGGCAGCAGGGAATTTCAAATTCCACGCTACTTGGCGACTATACTGAATGTCCAGCATTGATCGGAGGCGCATGGGCCGTTGACTGATCGATCACTAGAGCAAATGGTTCGAATGTCTCATTCGGATCAGAAGAACCATCCGAGATATGGCGCGAGTTTCCGTGTCATCGATGGCCATTCGCCCTTGCGGTTCACTTCAAGAATTTTGGCTTGGATCCCTGACTGCCTCCAGCGATTTTCCAGCCAACGATTTGGATTTTTTTTACTAAGAATTGGACTCTGACATCAAAATCGGCTCCGTCGTGTTTTTGTATTCCATGGACATCTTAAGGTTCCTACTCCTCGTAACTTATTCTTTCCGTTTTACCTGCTCTTTTAATGCGTATATATAGCTGTCGTGCCAACAAACTCGTTTCCACAACTGGCGTATGAAATCAAGTATATTATTCTTCTTTGATGGTGGAGAATTATGTATTTCTGGATCTACTATCACTAGATTAGTGCTATTGGTGTCGATGCCAATAATGCGCGTCCGGATCCAATCATTTTCGACGCAAAGATGTCCGATCCAATTCTATCTGCTTCAGTTTCTCAATGAAATGTTCACGTTGCTGATGTTGTTTAAGTATTAAATGCAGTGGAAAAATCTGGATAGAGGGCAAACAATATCAGTACCAAACTATGAACGAACTCTATTTCGGGAAACTTTCGATTGAAGTGGTCAAAATACGAGTAAAAGTAGCATTTCAATGAAATTTTCAATGAATTCGAAATCAAACTGAAAGAGTAGCAAAGCTGTCAGATAATGACGGGTAAGGTCAAGATTTAAACCAACTGTTAGGTGCATTGGGTAAGTTGGGAGCTGGTAAATCGTCCAGGAAATCTGATCCAATAAGTTGTGTTCCAGTTATGGATTAAATTAAACTGTCAATTAACATAGATTAAAGTGTGGATTAAAGTATTATGTTAAAGGATTAAAACTAACTATTAGGACTAAATAAAGTCTTAAATTCTCTAAAATAAGGGTGTACAGCGTTTCAAGTTTTGACGTTCGACTGCAATTCGGAATCGGTAAAATTCTGCACGTTGGGTTACGGTACGGTTGGTTTATGAGTAATGTTTTTATGTATGAAGACTACACTCCATGCAACTTTTGCAATTCTTCCAGGTTTAGTCCGTTGATTATTGGGATTCGCCTGAATGTTGTTGACCATCATCCTTGTCATTTAAGTGATAATTACCACTAATCTTTTCGTGATTTTGGAGTCTTGAAGTTCTCTGTATCAGTTACATTTGGGGTAGCTGAAGAATTCTCTTTGTTGTTTACAGTAACAGCATTGAATCTGCTACTGCTAGCCGTGGGAATGCATAGGGATTCACAGCGCGGAACTCTCAAACTGTGCGAAGAGGGCGCAGTGTGTCGTGGTAGTGGCATAGATGTCTCGATGTTATGTGCCGTCGTGCATCCAGGAAGTTTATTTTGAATGTTCTATAGCCCTGAGAATGATGTGTGATAAGGAAGGTGCTGTACAGTCGGAAGTGAGCTAACAGATTTGGAAAGTCTGAGATAAATTTGATAAGATCGCCAATTAAATGAGGGTAAACTTTATTAGTCTTTTCGCTAATTTAGGAAGTTTTAGTATTGACACCACACTCTTCTCTTCGTAACAAAATATTCATGATGACCAGAATTGCTGGTAAATCCTCTGCTACTATGCTACCTCACAGTCAACCTCGCAGAAGTTTTTTTCCGCATCTTCTGAAATCCGTAATCTTTAAATCTGCGAGCAGTTTAGAGAGTTTGGACTCGTCGTACAGTGATTTTGAAATGAAGAAAGATTAGAATTAAGTGATGCTTTTGTAAGTAACGGCATTTCTGAAATTTTACTACTAATCTGAATCGCCTACTCAAATCCAATTTCAGCACCTCTGATTAGGTTTGTGAACAGCGAAAGAAACCAGATTCTCCATGAGTGTGGCCTTCACAGATGTCACTGAGTTTTCTCACCCTTTATCGCTTTTCTTTTCATCATTTCTACTGGATCCCCACCGACATTGATGGTAACAAGAACAATTTTAGAAACCTTATCAGAATGCTGTAAGGTGTCTGTGCAGATTCCCCGAAAATTTTTTAAAGATGCATCGAAGATTCACAAACAGAACGATGAAGACGAAAACAACCGAATGCAATCAACGTTCTTTATTAAAATTCTTCGATCTATATCCACAAAACTATGTTACTTATGATACTTTTATCAGTACGGCATCATTCTCGATTTAACAACTCTCGAATAACTTAGCAAGTGTAATCACTAGGCACTACTTCACCGACCTGAAAAAGTTGTTACATTTTTCTGTTACCTTTGACCCTCGAACACCACTCTGTTCACATGAGAAAGCTTCCAGATCCGAAAAAATGCTATATTCTATTCCTTCTTAATCAAATGAATCTCCAGCTGCACGGTTAAAATTGACAAGCCGGTCGGAATCTTTCAACTCTAAACCACAAACCATCGTCAAATTTTTCGGCTTTGACCACCCAACCGACCACTCGCTACGAAAAGCCACCTGAAATGGCTTTGCAAATGAGCCACGTGATCTTCGAATAAAAATCCGAGTACTAAATAATTAAGAGTTCTTTACCTAATGTTTTTTTTTTCATAAAATCAGAGTAGAGGAAAGAGGTATGGAAGCCCTAGAAATCACGGTGTCGCTGCAATTTAGTAATGCCTTCTCACAGGTCTCCACGAACAAAAACAGCAACGCACAAAAAACACTTGTTATCGATCGAGTCGATAGTTGATGCCGAGCCCTAAAGGCTTAAGGGGCAACGAGAATCCGGGATCCTTATGGCATTGCCTATGTACAAGATGGAAAGTGGATATGAATGATAAATGAGCTGTTTCCTCATTGCAATTCGTCGTTCAATCATGTTTTGATAATTATTGATAATTGATAATTTTCACTACACCTTTCTGACTGTTGTACTCGTTAAATTCTGCTTCTGCTTCTCCCTTGTTTTTCTTTAATGTTTTTTATTACTAATTTCCTTCCGTGACTACTAGATGAGATGTATGATTCTTGTACGATTTTTTTTTAGATTTTTGCTGTAAACTACATGGACTTGTGATTTACTAAAATTTAGTGTACATGTAATAGTTACTAAATATGCAGCAAAAGCAACTCAAGAATGAGGAAAAAAGTAAGAAGGAGGTTAGTGTTTAGAACTAAAAGTATCAGTTATATCCAACCACATTTACCTCATGTTTTGAAGGGAGGATTCATGAATCGTATTCATTTGGATACGGTATGTCATTGCATACTTTTTCTGCATCCACTCAGATTAACAGGAGCGGTTTTTTATCAATGTTAATCTATACTGGAAGAGGAACAAGTCCCTCCAAACTCTTTGGGAACACTTCAGGCGATTGTCAACTTTTTTAAAACTCTTTTGCATTGATATCTGGAGCTGTTGCAGTGTTTTACCACAAAATATTGGTATGATGAATTATAAAAGCTTCGCTAAGCATTCTTTTCAACATTTGTGGTTTAGCAATCTGTAGTGTAGTAAGATACTCGTTTTTTTTTAGCTCAACTTTCACAACCGCGATGAAGGTAAGGTTCCGCAGAGTTTGTATAAAGTCGACGTTTGAACTCCATTGGGAGTTTCTGCTAGTGATCTGTGGTTGGAATCGGCTGGAAATGTCCAGCCGGAATAGGTTCGACTGTTTATTTTGGTTTTTATTTTTTATTTATTTTTTGTTTCTTTATTATTGTTTATTGTTTATTTTATTTGTTTTTTCCCTCCAAACTGTTTCCCCTCCAAACTGTTTATTTGTTTTATTTTGTTTTAGGTTTCTTAAGATATGCATCGTGTTGTCATATGTTGTTGTAGTAACCAGTTGAACTGTATGCTTCTTGTGTGGTTTATCTTGGACAAGTGGAAGATCTAGCCGGAGAAACATGGAAGGAACCGAGACTTTTCATGTGTTTGGGAGAAGAAACAAGCAGTAACATACTGCGAAATTCCTTAATCCCTAATCGTTCAAGAAATCAACAAATTCAATTTGTAATTATTATACCTGAAATCTCGTTCTTTTAGTTAACTTCACAAGCGGTCTAAAACCTCTCATTTTCACTTAATTTTAATTAAAAATAATCAATAAAGAGCTACAGACGTTTCACTGCTAATCAGTCTGTAACGATTTTGATTACTGCTTGTCAATTGTGGGTAACTTTGAACGATCATGCTGAACACGGAGGAAAAACCTTTAGAGCAGCACCCATGGTCGAGTCTAAAACGATTTCAGTTATGTTGATGTACAGATGTTTTTGCATTGAGCATATCTGAATTGATGTTTCTGTAGGCACAAAGGGTTCAGGAAATTTGAGAATAACCATTTTGTTTGATCGTGTCATCCTAACTTTCTCATCTCCGCAGGAACCTACTTTTTCCGCCGTTTGTCAGCTGCGGGGACTGAATCAATCCAGGATTACTGTGAGCTCCTCGTCTCGCTATCCCTAGAGCTTCCTCTTCGGAATGGTGAAGAGATGAATTTTCTGCTGCTTGTGAGACTCACTTACCGTTACGCTCATTCGCTTAATGCCAGCACTCCGGGTGTGTCCGTCCTAAAAAGTACGCCTTTCCTAAAAAAACGAAAGGAAAAGGAATGCTACTAGACTAGCATGCATCCTTAATCTATTCAAAGGACAATCTATTCTTTGAACGTTACAAATAAAAGTATAAGCGTGGAAGTCTTGAACTGGATGTAGAGGACATAAGCTATCGGTACGTCCAAACCAATGATGACCAACTGAAAAATGCTACATACTCCGCTCTTTTTCATAGAAGGTAGTGTTTTTCCCGTAGAATTTTCAAAGATTCAAATGTACGATGCCATTTGAACCTGATTTAACCAAAAAATTACTTGAAAACGAAATGGATTTCAGTAAAAATACTTTATAAAGTCGCTGGCGTACCAATCCACTTGGTATGCGAAAACGAGTTTTACGATGGCAATTCGTAATCGTTGAGGTGTTGGAACGCGAGTTGACCCATGGAACGACTTGAAGTGACGAGCCGATCATCAGGTTAGTGTTGCATCTTCCCGGAGAAGTCTGGCACCAATTTATCGATCCAGGAGAAATCCAAGGTTTGTTTGGCACACGGTCGATGTCAAACCATCGACCGTGTGGCTACAGCGGACCTCTAACCGATTGCGCCACACGCGCCCACAAAAAATACTTTACACAACCACATAAATTTAGAGGAGGCACCTATAAAAGCGATTGTTCGCTGCACGTGGTAGACAGGCGTTCTCTGGATGCAGTCCGGCGTCTACGTTAACAGTGCGCTTTGGGACTTGCGTAAGTCACACTAATGCTTTGCACAATCTTTCCAAAAGATTGCAGATTGTTTCAGGAGTGGAATAACGCACCCTCCAACAAACAAAGATGTGATAAGAAATAGAATCAAATTCAACCAGTTTTATTTTCTAAAATACCACATTCGGTATCTTCAATCACTTGCGGAGGCTGAATTCCTCCTTTCTTGGCTTCATACCACGCCACTGACAGAGAGCCAGTTGGTACATAAATGCCTTCTGATCGACTCTTTTACCCTCCAGCAGTTCTGAGTCCCGCTTTTCGAACACCATTGAACCCGGATTACTCTTTCCCTTCAAAGAACATTATTACTAAGTCGTTCTTCTCGTGCTGAGAATTTTCAGCTGCAGCAAAATAAACTCCAGCTGTAAACTTTTGTAAACTAAATGCTGTCTGTAATCTACTAGCTCTTAACCTAAGATCCAGAAATAGAAATAAATAAAAATAAAAAAGCAACAAAAAATGATAACCTGGTCCATTTCTAATCCATTGCAAACAAAATGTGCACCAATACTGATAAGTTAAAAATTCTAATTCCCTACAAAAACCCTAATTTCCCTACAGAAATCTAAGTGTTCTAATGATTTTCATTCACGTCGTCTAAAACACAATAGATCTGGATGCTTTCTTGAATGTTTCACATCTTCGGCAGAAGTACCCTATGTGTTTTAAGAGAACTTGCTGAATTAATGTTACCTTTGCAACCTTCACGTAGACGTACGTTTTGCCATTTTCTTTGAAGTCTACTGTGGTCACATCACTGTCCTTGGGCTAAAAATCGAAATTTTTGTCTTTGCTGGATAGCAAATTGCAAAATCAATTGTAATTCCAAATGTTCCATTGGCTCAACGGAATAATTTTGAAATGCATGCCAGCTCTTCTGCGAGGAACTTCTCCACAGCTTCAACGAAACCCTTCGGGGCATCCTTCGCATCGAATCCCTTTACAGAGAAGCCGACTGACATGTCCCAACTGCAGTCGTCTTCAGCACAAGCAATCCAGGCGCAGATTGCGCACAGAACAAGGCAACGCATCTAAATCTCATCGGTTCTCAGAACTTCAAAGATGAGGTAGCTTTGAAAAGGAAAAGCTTTGAAAGGCGAAGGCGAAGTGGGAGAAGAGATGTTGTGATTTGCAGAGAAGTGATTGGGTGCAGTCTTATATACTTGACACTAAAAGCTTTTTAGTGTTCTCTCCATTATATTTTTTTAGCACTGATGTTGAAATCGAACTGAAACGCTGCAGACGAGGAACGATTGATCGTCATGGCAAGCAAATGGAAGTAGCCTGGCCACATGATCTGCCAATAACAAATTCAGCTCTAATTATTTTAGTCTTGTTTTGTGGTTATTTTTCCCTTAAAATCGCAGAAAATACAGAATACTATTGAAATGAGGATAACTCCAACATAGAATCGTCAGTCATCGGTTATAGTTCTTTCGAAGATGATCAAGATTTTTAATTTTTTGGAGTTTTTGCTTCGTCATGGCTCCGAGTGATCAGATTTTTTCAATATGTTCATTCTTAAACTCCTGAAAGTAAACGGTCCGAGAATCCTAAAATGGAAAGAGAATCAAACATTATCTTTCTGTAGGAAACATCTGCTGATTTACTTAATTCTTGCTGACAAAAATCGATGAACAGCCATCCTTTTTGGCTAATCAGTTCATAGCGATTTTAAATTTTACGGTCCAATCCGAATCGATTTCAAATATGCTAAAATAGCTGCTTTTGCATCTAATATGTCTTGTTTGAATTTCACAATGTGGTTCACGTCCAAAAGTTTTTTTTTCATAGTTCAAAAGCCATAGTGGTGAATAGTTGATGGGATTTTAACAAATTCTTCATTTGATCTTGTGTTCATTACATTTCATACTTACACTGCTTTTGCACTGCTTTTGCATCTAACCTATCTAAAATCATGTGTAAACAGATGTAATGGTGAGTTACAGATAAACCAGTCTAAACGTAATGCTAAAGTTAGAGTTTAGACTTCTTCTTGTTTTGCTCGCCCTCTCTAGTCAATAAGAATCAAAAGTTTGGGCACTCTCTGTATATTTTTGCTACAAAATTAGATTTTTTTTTTACCTCGCAACTTTTTTGTTCGTTCTTTCTCTAAAAACTCTGGGCACTGATGGAAAATTTCGTAGTTTCCATCCTTAAGGAGTCAGCACTACACTTGAAGAATACCCCAACCATATCCTACACCTATACTCTTTCGTTACCGCTGTAATTCGAAAAGATTATTTTGAGTATTCGATATTCTCTGTTCACTACTTCTCAGTCACTTCTCGGCAAATCCGCTGTGAAATATCGCTCGGTGTTGTTGCACCAATAATTACGGTAACCCATTTTTTTGGTGCGTCGCACCAAATGTGCAGCTCCGAACGTCCCCTGCCTGCGGCGCATGAATCCCACGTCGTAGGCTAACCTGATCATACGCTCGTCACTCCAAGTCATTGCTATGCTTGAGTCCAACACGCGTTCCAAAACCTCAACGATTACGAGTTGCATCGAAACTCGTTGGCGCATCCCAAGTGGATGGACGCCAGTGACTTAATAATGTATTTTTACTGGATATCCAATTCGTATTCAAGTAGCGTCTTGGTAAAATCAGCTGTGAATGGCACCTTACATTTGAATCTTTGAACATTCTATGAGACAAACAGTACCTTCTCTGAAAAAAAGTGCGGAATACGTAGCAATTATCAGTTGGTCATCATTGCTTTGGACGTACCGATAGCTTACGTCCTCTACACCCATTTCAAGACTTCCACGCTAATACTTTTATTTGTAACCGTCAAAGAATAGATTGTTCTTTGAATAGACATTAAGGATGCATGCTAGTCTAGCAGCATTCCTACTACTGGCAATAGCATTCTCGACCTCCATTGTTCAGCAGAATCAAATCGTTTTTTTAAGACAGGCGCACTTTTTGGGACGGACGCACAGGAGTGCTGGCGCTAAGCGAGTGAGCGTAACAGTAAGTGAGTCTCATGAGCAGCAGAACACTTATCTCTTCACCATCCCGAAGAGGAAGCTCTAAGGATAGCGAGACGAGGAGCTCACAGTAATCCTGGATTGATTCAGTCCTTGCCGCTGACAAACGGCGGAAAATGTAGGCTCCTGCGGAGACGAGAAATTTAGAACGACACTTTCAAACGAAATGGTTTTTCTTAAATTGACTTAACGGATGGATGGACCTTTGTGCCTACAGAAACATCAATTCAGATATGCTCAATACAAAGACAGCTGTACATCAACATAACTGAAATCGTTTTAGACTTGGCCATGGGTGCTGCTCTAAAGGTTTTTCCTCCGCGTTCAGTATGATCGTTCAAAGTTCGCCCACAATTGACAAGCAGTAATCAAAATCGTTACAAACTGATTAGCAGTGAAACGCATTTAGTTTCCTATTGATTATTTTTAAGGAAAAGGGAAGAAGAGGAGGTGGAGAAACATGGATAAATGAACAGATTTCAAGCAAAACTATTGATGAAAACCGCCACAATTAATGTGAGCAGATGAGAATCACGTATAGCAACAAACTGAATACGGATCATTAATCTTCTTTTCGAAACATGAGACCAATATTGCGAACATAAGTGAGACTACATGAAGTAAAATGTTTTGAGCGTTTCTTCGCTTCACTTCGCAAGCATCAGTTTGATCCAAAAAGTTCGTTTGCGTTAATTCGTGTGGCACCCACATATCGAGTTTCTTCTTGAGACCAGCCTTATGCATATGGTTCCTAATGGTTTTGTGGTTAATTTGCGGTTCCTGTACGATAGAATACGTGCTCCCATGGCGATTCGACTTGACGATTTCCATGATTATAACTACACTTTCGACGTTTCGCCTCATCTTCGACGTCCATATTACAGAGAGGAATCGTTGAAACCATCGCGTTGCTGTTGTATTCGATAATGTATTAGGTCCACAAATTTTTTTCGTCTTTTGCTGCTCATCTTGGTCGTAGTGGTATTGAAGAATGTATCGAATCCTCTTTTTTACCACAATACTGTAACACTGCAACTTACAGCTGGCTCCACCCAGCACAAGACTGATAAAGAACATTTGAAGCGTAATGTCAGCTTAAAATCGCCGTAAAGTATGACCCGATGTGATCAAGAGATCTAGCGAAAACGCTCAGATTTTCTCTAGTTCACCTAATATTTTTTAATTCTAAAGACTCACTCTCCTTATTATTTCTTGTATTTCATTTCTAAGCTCCCATTCCTGGATACTTGGTGAAAAACATGGACAATTAATTTCTGTCACAGTTGAGATCTAAGAAAGACCGAACAGTAACCATAGATTTCCCGAGGCAGTCAAGAAACGTCAAGAAAAAAGAGAAGCGACGCGCAATTACATTGAGCCCCGAATTTTCGTAGCCCTTTGAGTCCTGAGGGCTTAGTATGAACTATCGATTGCCTGATAGTAACTGCTTAATTGTTCCTTTTGTACATCTCCGTTTCTGCTCGTTGGGACCTGTTAGGAGGCAGAACAAGCAAAATCATTTTTTTGATGGGACGATCCTCGAAAGAATAACTACTAATGTCCACCTACACTATGATAGAGTTATCTTGGCTTCCATATCCCTTTCTACTCTGATTTCGTGAAGAAAAACATAAAGTAAGAGAAAAAGGATAAAAAAGGATAAAGTCACTGGCGTATCAATCCACTTGGGATGTGCCAATGCGTTTTACTGGAATTCGTAATCGTTGAGGTTTTGGAACGCGAGTTGGCCTATACAATGACTTGCGGGGGCCAGCCGATGATCGCGTCAGTGTTTTTATCCTCCCAGACAAGTCTGGTACCAATTTATCGATCCCGGAGTGATGAAAGGCATGGTGAGCTCTAGTGCGGATTCGAACCCTGGACCGTGTGGCTACAACGGACCTCTAACCGACTGCGCCACACCCTCCCCAAGTAAAAGGAAACTAAAATGAATTGGATCGAAATTTTTATTCGCACATCAAATGGCTGAGCAACCTCAAATGCGTTTCTGTAGCGATCAATCCCTTCTCGCCCGCATCGCTTCATCAGTGCTAAAAAAAAAGCACAATGCAAAGAATCTTAAGTGGCTTTTAGTGACAAGTATATAAGATTTCAACATGCCCCTGTTTCCAAATTTAAACAACCCCTCCTGTTGCCCATCGTCTTCTATTTTTATAACTTTTTTCTTTTAAAATGCAATCTAATCATTTAAACTCTGAGATTCAGATGCGTTGCCTTGTTCTGTTCGCAGTCTGTGTCTGGATTGCTTGTGCTGATATAGGTTGCAATTGGAGTAGCTCCCTCACTCGCTCCGCTAAGGTTAAAGAGGCCCCCAAGAATATCGTTGCAGCTGTGGAGGAGTTTCTTAAAAAAAAGCTTGTGTGTAATCATAATCATTTTGTTTGAAAAGTAGAAGATTTGAAATCACAATTTATTCCCCAACTTACTGTACAGCAAAGGCAGCAGCCCTTGATTTTCAGCCCGAAGACGGCATACTTACCTGGATAAAGGCCTTCGGAGAAGATGGAAAGATGTACACTTATGCGGTAACAGGAGGGGTAAATAGATTAATGTTTAAAAAAACTTAAAGCACCCCTATTTCTCTACGTAATTGGATATAAATTATCTACGTGAGCATCTCCAGCGCATATTTCCTGTTTAGCTCCAAAAGGAAACTAACATTCCTTTAAAGACGCACAGTATTTTGCAAAATTCCTATGTTTGATTTTTTATTAACGTAACGTTAGAACATACCTTTTTATCAGTATATCAATGTCAACATAATAGTATTTCAATCAATAGTAAACATGATTAGACAGCATGTAATTTCGGTGGATTAGAGCTAAAAGAATGCAATAAGACTGTAAATTTTAATCTTTGAATAGTAGATTCAAAGGAATATCAAGAAAAAAAAAGATAATATTTTTTTTCAGGTGTGGAAACTTCCTAAATTGGACAGAGTGGCGTTCGATGGTCATAAGGAACTGAAACAAGCTAGAACTTTCGAGGTCGATGAAGTGTTACCTAACCTTCGAAATTGCTAACGGCTTGATGTTAATTCGAAAATGCCCGTCTAATAAAGCGTGTCTTGACTAGCGTAACTTTGTGGATATAGTTTAAAGGATTTTGTTCAAAAAAGTTTATTGTTTACCCAACGTTTCGTTTACCTTACCTAACGTACCTGTTTATTTCGGTTTTTAGGTCCCTTAAGATATGTATTGGCCAGTATAAACAAAGTTGTTGTAGTAACAAGTGGAAGATTTAACAGAAGAAACATGGAAGATGTTGATGTGCACGCAACAACACAGTGCAACATTCCTTAATCCTTAATCGTTTAACAAATAAACTAATTCAACTTGTTATTATTATACCTGAAATCTCATTTTCTTAGTTAACTTCACAAGCAGTCTAAAACCTCTATCATTTTCACTTAAATTTAATTTAAAAAAATCAATAAAGAACTACACACGTTCCACTGCTAATCAGTTTGTAGCGATTTTGATTATTGCTTGTGAATTGTATGTGAACTTTGAACGATGGTACTGAACGCGGAGGAAAAACCTTTGGAGCAGCACCCATGCTCGAGTCTAAAACGATTTCAGTTATGTTGATGTACAGCTGTCTTTGTATTGAGCATATCTGAATTGATGTTTCTGTAGGCACAAAGGTCCATCCATCCGTTAAGTCAATTTAAGAAAAACCATTTCGTTTGAAAGTGTCGTTCTAAATTTCTCGTCTCCGCAGGAGCCTACATTTTCCGCCGTTTGTCAGCGGCAAGGACTGAATCAATCCAGGATTACTGTGAGCTCCTCGTCTCGCTATCCCTAGAGCTTCCTCTTCGGAATGGTGAACAGATAAGTGTCCTGCTGCTCGTGAAACTCACTTACTGTTACGCTCACTCGCTTAGCGCTAGCACTCCCTGTGCGTCCGTCCCAAAAAGTGCGCCTGTCTTAAAAAAACGATTTGATTCTGCTGAACATTGGAGGCCGAGAATGCGACTGCTAGTAGTAGGAATGCTACTAGACTAGCATGCATCCTTAATCTATTCAAAGGATCATCTATTCTTTGACGGTTACAAATAAAAGTATTAGCGTGGAAGTCTTGAAATGGGTGTAGAGGACGTAAGCTATCGGTACGTCCAAAGCAATGATGACCAACTGATAATTGCTACATATTCCGCACTTTTTTCAGAGAAGGTACTGTTTCTCTCATGGAATGTTCAAAGATTCAAATGTAAGGTGCCATTCACAGCTGATTCTACCAAGACGCTACTTGAATACGAATTGGATATCCAGTAAAAATACATTATTAAGTCACTGGCGTCCATCCACTTGGGATGCGCCAACGAGTTTCGATGCAACTCGTAATCGTTGAGGTTTTGGAACGCGTGTTGGACTCGTCACTCCAAGTCATTGCATACAATGACTTGGAGTGACGAGCCTATGATCAGGTTAGCCTACGACGTGGGATTCATGCGCCGCAGGCAGGGGACGTTCGGAGCTGCACATTTGGTGCGACGCACCAAAAAAATGGGTTACCGTAATTATTGGTGCAACAACACCGAGCGATATTTCACAGCGGATTTGCCGAGAAGTGACTGAGAAGTAGTGAACAGAGAATATCGAATACTCAAAATAATCTTTTCGAATTACAGCGGTAACGAAAGAGTATAGGTGTAGGATATGGTTGGGGTATTCTTCAAGTGTAGTGCTGACTCCTTAAGGATGAAAACTACGAAATTTTCCATCAGTGCCCAGAGTTTTTAGAGAAAGAACGACCAAAAAAGTTGCGAAGGAAAGAAAAATCTAATTTTGTAGCAAAAATATACAGAAAGTGCCCGAACTTTTAATTTTTATTGACTAGAGAAGGCGAGCGAAAACAAGAAAAAGCTTAAACTCTAACTTTAGCATTACTTTTAGACTAGTTTATCAGTAACTCACCATTACATCTGTTTACACATGATTTTAGATATGTTAGGTGCAAAAGCAGTGCAAAAACAGTGTAAGTGTGAAGTGTAATGAACACAAGATCAAATGAAGAATTTGTTAAAATCCCATCAACTATTCACCACTATGGCTTTTGAACTATGAAAAAAAAAACTTTTGGACGTGAACCACATTGTGAAATTCAAACAAGACATATTAGATGCAAAAGCAGCTATTTTAGCATATTTGAAATCGATTCGGATTGGACCGTAAAATTTAAAATCGCTATAAACTGATTAGCCAAAAAGGATGGCAGTTCATCGATTTTTGTCAGCAAGGATTAAGCTAGTCAGCAGATAATTCCTACAGAAAGATAATGTTTGATTCTCTTTCCATTTTAGGATTCTCGGACCGTTTACTTTCAGGAGTTTAAGAATGAACATATTGAAAAAATCTGATCACTCGGAGCCATGACGAAGCGAAAACTCCAAAAAATTAAAAATCTTGATCATCTTCGAAAGAACTATAACCGATGACTGACGATTCTATGTTGTAGTTATCTTCATTTCAATAGTATTCTGTATTCTCCGCAATTTTAAGGGAAAAATAACCACAAAACAAGACTAAAATAATTAGAGCTGAATTTGTTATTGGCAGATCATGTGGCCAGGCTACTTCCATTTGCTTGCCATGACGATCAATCGTTCCTCGTCTGCAGCGTTTCACTTCGATTTCAACATCAGTGCTAAAAAAAAATATAATGGAGAAAACACTAAAAAGCTTTTAGTGTCAAGTATATAAGATTGCACCCAATCACTTCCCTTCAAATCACGACATCTCTTCTTCCACTTCGCCTTCTGTTTTCAAAGCTTTTCCTTTTCAAAGCTACCTCATCTTTGAAAATCTGAGAACCGATGAGATTTAAATGCGGTGCCTTGTTCTGTGCGCAATCTGCGCCTGGATTGCTTGTGCTGAAGACGACTGCACTTGGGACATGTCAGTCGGCTTCTCTGTTAAGGGCTTCGAAGCGAAGGATGCCCCGAAGGGTTTCGTTGAAGCTGTGGAGAAGTTTCTCGCTTTTTCTTTTCCTTTCGTTTCTTCCTCGAAAATTTGGAATTACAATTGATCTTGCAACCTGCTATCCAGCAAAGACAAACATATCGATTTTTAGCCCAAGAACATTGGTCTGACCACACAGTAGACTTCAAAGAAAATGGCAAAACGTACGTCCACGTGAGGGTTGGAGAGGTAACTTTAATTACATTGGTATGAAGCCAAGAAAGGAGCAATTCGACCTCTGCAAATGACGTCCATCTTGGAGATACTGACTGTGGTATTTTAGAAAACAAAGTTGGTTGAATGTTATTCTATTTCTTATCACATCTTTGCTTTGTTGGAGGCTGCGTTGTTCTACTCCTGAAAAAACTTGCAACACTAACTTGATCATCGGCTCGCCACTTAAAGTCGTTGAATGGGCCAACTCGCGTTCCAAAACCTCAACGATTACGAATTGCTGTAAAACTCGCTGGCGCATCCCAAGTGGATTGGTACGCCAGCAACATTATAAAGTACTTTTACTGGAAATCCACTTCGATCTCAAGTAGTTTTTTTTTTAGTAAAATCAGCTTCGAGTGGCACCGTGCATTTGGATCTTTGAACATTCTATGAGAGAAACAGTACCTTCTCTGAAAAAAGTGCGGAGCATGTAGCAATTATCAGTTGATCATCATTGCTTTGGGTGTACCGATAGCTTACGTCCTCTACACCCAGTTCAAGACTTCCACGCTTATACTTTTATTTGAGACGCATAGCGAGACGTGGTGCTCACAGTAATCCTGGATTGATTCAGTCCCCGCCGCTGACAAACGGTGGAAAAAGTAGGCTCCTGCGGAGATGAGAAAGTTAGAACGACACTTTCAAACGAAATGGTTTTTCTTAAATTGACTTAACGGATGGATGGACCTTTGTGCCTACTGAAACATCAATTCAGATATGCTCAATACAAAGACAGCTGTACATCAACATAACTGAAATCGTTTTAGACTCGAGCATGGGTGCTGCTCCAAAGGTTTTTCCTCCGCGTTCAGTACCATCGTTCAAAGTTCACATACAATTCACAAGCAATAATCAAAATCGCTACAAACTGATTAGCAGCGAAACGTGTGTAGTTCTTTATTGATTATTTTTAATTAAATTTAAGTGAAAATGATAGAGGTTTTAGACTGCTCGTGAAATTAACAAAGAGAAGGAAATTTCAGGTATAATAATAACAAATTAAATTTGTTAATTCCTTAAACAATTAGGGATTAAGGAATTTCACAATATGTTACTGTGTGTTTCTTCTCCTAGGTACATCAGAAGTCTCGGTTTCTTCCATGTTTCTCTGGCTAGATCTTCCATTTGTCCAAGAAAAATTACACAAGAATCATAAAAGAAATAGGAGTTTGATAGAAAATAATAAGTAGGGTTTTCCCCGGACTGCCTCCTTCTGCTCGCTTTGGCCAACACTGAGAACCGACACTTTATGAGGCGTCACCTCAAATTTGGGTGATTAAACCAAATGAAGTATAAAATCATGGTAATAACATGCGTAAAAAATAGGAAAGGTAAGAGGTAAAGATACGAGTAACAACAAAGCAAAGGAATAAGAGAGTAAATTAATATTGGGAAAAAACTGATGAATGGGCCCATCTATTGACTACTACGAATCTCACTGGGTATGGCTCCTGGACAGAAAAGGAAATTAAAGGGCGCCGCCCGCGTCCTTTAAATCTTAAGGGGCGTCGTAAGTTCTATCTCGCGGAAGTTAAAGCACACATTTCAACTGGTTACTACAACAACATTGTTTATATTGGCCAATGCCTATCTTAAGAAACCTAAAAACAAAATAAAACAAATAAACAGTCGAAATAAACAGATAAAATAAACGATAAACAATAATAAAAAAGCGAAAAATAAATAAAAACAAAAACCAAAATAAACACTTGAACCTATTCCGGGTGGGACATTCTCAGCCGATTCCAACCACACATTGCTAGTAGAAACTTGCCAATGGAGTTCAAACGTCGACTTTATACAAACTCTGTGGAACCTTACCTTCTTCGCGGTTGTGAAAGTTGAGCTGAAAAAACGAGTATCTTAAAAAGATTACTGTACTACAGACTGGTAAACCAGAAGTGTTGAAAAGATTGCATAGAGTAGCTTTTCTTATTCATCGTACTAATATTTTGTTGCAAAACGCTCCAGATATCAATGCAAAAGCGTCCAAAAAAAGTTGACAATCGTCTGAAGTGTTCGCAAACAGTTTGGAGTGACCTGTTTCTCTTCCAGTATAGATTAACATTGATAAAAGAACCGCTCTATTAATCTGAGCAGATGGAGAAAACTACGCAATGACATACCGTAACCAACTGAATACGATTTATGAATCCTCAAATCATGAGATAAATCTTGTTGAATATAACTGATACTTTTAATTCTAGACACTTACTCTCATTCTTACTTTTTTTCTCATTCTTGAGTTGTTTCTGATATTTAGCATATTATATATATATATATATATATATATATATATATATATATAGTAATTGAATATTTAGTAACCATTACATGAACACTAGATTTTAGTAGCAAAAATCCAAGATAAATCACACAAGAATCATACATTTCATCTGGTAGTCACGGAAGGAAATTAGTAATAACCATTAAAGAAACAAGGGAGAAGCAAAAGCAGAATTTAACGAGTACAACAGTCAGAAAGGTGTAGTGAAAATTATCAATAAAACATGATTGAACGACGAATTGCAATGAGGAAACAGCTCATTTATCATTCATATCCACTTTCCATCTTGTACATAGGCAATGCCATAAGGATCCCGGATTCTCGTTGTCCCTTAAGCCTTCAGGGCTAAGCATCAACGATTCGATCGATAATAACCGTTTTTTGTGCATAGATGTTTTTGTTCGTGGAGACCTATGAGAAGGCAAAACAAAAGTGCAGCGACACCGTGATTTCTAGGCTTTCCTCTACTCTGATTTTATGAAAAAAAAACATAAAGTAAAGAACTCTTAAATAATCAGAACTCGGATTTTTATTCGAAGGTCACATGCCTAAGTCATTTCAGGTGGCGTCCCTTAACGAGTGGTTGGTTGGGTGATTTAGAGGTTTGCTGGAATCTTGTGCATTAGAGTTGACTGATTGATTCCAATCGGCTTGTGAATTCTATCATAATTATTATCAAATCAATTTATTTATCTATTTATTTATTTAATTATTATCAAATCAATTTACCTAGAGATTTATTAGAATTAGAAGAAGGAGGAAACAATAACGTTTGTTCAGATGCGTAAGCTCGTTTATGTGGAGAGAATGGTGTTCGAGGGTTATTGGGAATAGAAAAATGTTAAAACTTTCCAGGTCGGTGAAGTGTCCACCACTCCTAAGGTATTGATGTTAAATCGAGAATTTCGTACTGATAGAAAGTAGCATAGTTTTGTGGATATAGCCCGAGGAATTTTAATAAAGAACATTGATTGCATTCGGTTGTTTTCGTCTTCATCGTTTTGTTTCGATGTGAGTCTTCGATGCATCCTTAAAAAGTTCTGAGAAATCTGCGCAGACATCTTACAGTGTATTAATCAATTTTCCAAAATTGCTCTTGTTACCATCAATATCGGTGGGGGTGCAGTAGAAATGATGAGAAGAAAAGAAAATTCCCGATAAAGGAAAACTCCGTGAGATCTGGCAAGGACACACTCATGGGGAATCTGGTTTCTTCCACTGTTCACAAAACTAATTGGAGGTACTGAAATTGGATTTGAGTAGCCTCTTCAGATTAGTAGTAAAGATTTAGAAGTGTCAGTATTTACCAACGGCACATTTCTAATTTAATTCTTATTCTAATCCCTATCCATTTCAAGACCACATTACGCTAAGTCCAGTCTCTTTAAAGCGCCCACAGATCTAAAGATTACGCATTTCAGAAGATGCAGGAAAGACAGGTAATTTTGGTAATTTTGGCTGTCTTTGAGGTAGCACACTTTGATTGGCTGATTTTGAGGTCAGGTAGCGAGGAATTGCCGAAAATTCCATTGGAGGTTCGAATCCGCACTAGCGCTAACCAAGCCTTTCATCTCTCCGGAGTCGATAAATTGGTACCAGACTTGTCTGGGAGGATAAAACATTGAGTTGACCCATCAGCTAGCCACCGCAAGTCATTGTATAGGCCAGTTACACGTTCGTAAACCTCAAACGATTCTGAATTTAAGAGAACGTGGGGGTGAAAGAAATTCAAGTGAACTATGACCATCGAATCCATGACTCCATCCTAACTTAGCCCCATCCAAACGATAGCAGCTCGTAGTTCAACCCTACTAATAGATTGAGTGGAATTGATCCGCTCTTTTTTCCCGAGGATGGGTGCCGGCACTTAACTACTGAGTATTAAGCATATAGACCAAACGAGAGAGATCAGAACTTATGTGTTTCCTACCCTTAGAAAATCTTAATCGACAATGCTGAGATACTTGCAGTGAGTTGTGGGAATCCCATTACACTTTGCTGTTGATTTGACCGATACCGCTGAAAGACAGCAGAAATTATGGTCTCCTATGGAAATGTGAAGCATAAGAACACAAGATCAGAAGAAGGATCTTTAAAATTCCATCAACAATCCGCCATTATGCCATTCTTCAAAGTGTTTTTAGAAAAGACCTAAAACCGCCATAAATTTTAATTTTAGATGTATTAGATGCAGAAGCAGCTGTTTTAACATTCATGAAATAATTTTAGATTGGCCTGTAAGTGCTGCCCTAATGGATTTACCCCCACGTTATTCAAAGTATTTTTAGAATAAGAAGGCAACATCTAAAATCGGCATGAACTGATTAGCCAGAAGGGAGGCTGTTCATCGATTTTTGTCAGCAAGGATTAAGCTAGTCAGCAGATGTTTTCTATAGAAAGATAATCCTTGATCCTCTTTCCATTCCAGGATTTTCGGATCGTTTACTTACAAGAGTTTAGAGATTAATAGATTGAACGAATTTGATCACTCAGAGCCGTGGGGAGGCGAATACTCCAGAAAATTGAAAATCCCACCGGATCGTTTTCGAAGGGATTACGACCGATGGCTAGCAATTCTATGTTGGAGTTTCCACAGTATTTGGTGTTCTCCGTAAATTTAAAGGAAAAATAACCATAAAATAAAACAAAAACAAAATAATCAGAACCAAATTTGTTATTGACAGAAAGGCTACTTCCGTTTGCCTTCCATGACTATCAATCGTTCCTCGTCTGCATCGCTTCACTTCGATTTCAACGTCAGTGCTAAAAAACCGTAAAGGAGAGAACATTAAAGTGCTTTTAGTGACCAGTATATAAGACCTATGTAGTTTGAAACCATTACAACACTTTGCTTTTCTTACTCTATTTGCACTGTTATTTTCTTTTAAAATCTTCATGATATGTAATAATAATAATAATAATAATAATAATAATAATAATAATAATAATAATAATAATAATAATAATAATAATAATAATAATAATAATAATAATAATAATAATAATAATAATAATAATAATAATAATAATAATAATAATAATAATAATAATAATAATAATAATAATAATAATAATAATAATAATAGTAATAGTAATAATAATAATAATAATAATAGAAATATAATGTTTTGTTCAAAATTTTAAGAACAGGTGTGATTTAGATGCGATTCCTTGTTGTGCTCGCAGTCTGCGCCTGGATTGCTTATGCTAAAAGTGGTTGTTCTTGGGATAGGAAATATTTTGTCGGAGGTTTGGTGAAGGAGGCACCCAAGCCCATCGTTGAAACAGTGGAGAAAGCGCTTAAAAAAAAGCTTGTACGCCATTCCTAATCGTTTCGTAAGGAATGCTTAAATTTGTAGATATCACAACCTAACAACCTACGCGTATAACAAATATATAAATTCCGGTTTTCAGCCCGAAAACAGCGCACTGGTTTTGATGAGAGTTAAGGAGGTGGACGGCAAGGAGTACACCTACGTGATGATCGGAGAGGTAGATGATTCTATTCTCCACCGAAACCGTAGAATCGTATAATTAAATAAGAAAGAGGGAGAAAAAGAATTAAATTCTAACGATTGAGTAGTAATATTAGAAAAAACTTTAGAGCACACTAGGTATACTTTATATGGCTGAGAAATGAAAGATAGCTCTCAGCTTGTCGAATTAAACGTTGCAATCATAAATTTATTCCAGAGAGAAAGAAGACAAACAAACGAAGTTTCTTCTCTTTCAGGTAAGCTCCAAGAATTCGGAAGCATGGGTTTTCGAAAACAAAGGATCAACACTGGTGAACGGTAAAGCTAGTGACTACAAGACAATGAGGTCCAAGGCGTCCACTTGCAAGAGAGTTGGCGACAAAGGAAAACCGAACAAATTCACGAAAATATTTCTGGGAGAGTAATATCAGTTTTTTGGGGGAAATGGGGTCGTTATAACCTAACAAATAAAGTTTGTTACATTCAATTCTGTTCCTCATCATATATTTTTTCTAAATGCTAGTATTTCGTTATTTTTAAGAGATTCGCACCACTGCTGTATCCGTCGCCCCTTTATACTCACCACACTTAACAAGATTTTGAGGAGGCTTCCGAGATTACCTTCATGTCTATCCGTGTCCACCTTCACTGAGATTTTTTTTTTCACGGTACTACCGTACCCCGGTGAATCAGTTCAAGGTCACAGGACCCATTTAACCCCACCTTTTCGCTTTTTAGAGCCGACACTCCAATCTCGCACTGTGGGCTCCGTCTCACTGTAATTTCATGACTGTCAAACACACACACACATGTGACAGAATAGTTCGTTATTATATGGCCGGATAGTACATTAATATCGTGAATGCTTCTGTATTGATTCTGACATTGATGAAAAAATCGATAGAGCCATAGTATTTGACTTCGATGACCCGTACACAATGTTATTAAATAACGTTATTGACTAACGTATCGACAAAACCGTCTTCTTCAGAGTCTGGAATGGGCGATTCAATTCTCAATCTAAACGATCAAACCTCTCCACAACTAAACTGATGGATTCCATCCCTACTTTTCAATCACCAACTTAGCGACTATACTGTTCACACCGGGTCCAAGGCGCCTAGCACGGACCACTGACTGATCGATCACGAGAGCGAATCCGATCACGGATCACGAGAACAATAGTGCACCATTGAAGCAGTGGAGAAAGCTCTTAAAAAAGCTTGTACGCTGTTCCTAATTCTTTCGTAAGAAACGTTTAAATTTGTAGATATCACAACCTCACCACCTACGCGTATAGAAAATGTAGAAATTTCGATTTTCGGAGCGGAACCGGAACGCACTTAGAATTTAAAACGATTCAAATCATAATAGAATATAGCATCTATTGCATATAATATATATGTAAATTGAAGTTTAAGCACGCAGACCGGTGCACTTTTGATGAAATTCGAAAAGGAAACCTTTTTTGTTGTGTTCTCTAACATTTTACACTTCTATTAGAGCCATCCCGCTGCATGTCAGCCACGATGACTAGATTGACAGTAAATCGTTATGAAATCGTTATAATATTCTCTCAGATCACTGCAAGCATCTCATCTGCGAGTGGTCATTGAAGATTTTTCTTTCGGATGTTGGGCAGATAAATTTTTGTTGTTCGTAAGACGAACCTACTTTTAGAATCAGCCACTCATCGCCTGCACTCGAATCTCAAAACGGTTTGATTTTGCTGTGAATCGTGATCGACGTTGAACTTGACCTAACGCTACTATTCCTAACCGTAGGAACCGCCTCTAGAGTGGCGTGGATTGTGCCAATAAGAACGTTTTGTTCCTCTGTTTCAAATATAAGTGAAAGTCTTAAAGACAGCGTATCACGAATTCGATGTAGTACGGAAACCCCAGGAAATCCGCAGAGTTTGGGCTGTAGATTACGGAATCTAGCGTAGCACCAATCATTTCCTCTTAGTCATTGTAAAAAAAAGGCCTATGAACGGCATGTTTTCTTTCATCCTACCTCGAGATACGGTGGAACACGTCCCTTTGAACACGATCCGGTCCCCTCAGCAATCTATTCATGGGTTTAACTTAGATATGCTGGTAAAAAAACCACATCGATCTTCGATCACTCGCATGTGGATGCGGTGCTTGATACAAGTTTGATGCTCTCCAGCTTGCTTCGTAGAAAGAGCGCTGTCTTCCACCTCTTTTCAACGACGATTATGGGGAGCTGAGCGGAGTCACATTTGGTTCTGCAATCTACAACACAAATTCTACGGGTTCCTTGTGGTTTCCGTACAACGTCAATTACGAGAAACACTGCATTTAAACTGGGCGCAGTTGCCGTGCGCTATCGATGCGTCTTAATCATCTGTGGCCAGTTGATAACTATTAAGTGTAACGCACTTTTTTAAAAGGTGTTATTTTATTGCAGAAAATCCATATATTAAAATGTGCATTTTTGTCTGAAGTTGTTTGAATCAAGGAGAACGTAAAGGTTTGTGATGTAATAAATATTTCACAACGATAGATTTATGTAAACTGGTACCTCCAAAACGCAGCATGTGTGACCAACCAGAAGCGGCCAGAATTGGCCAAAAGGAAAGGTGTTTTTTGTTTGTTTCAAAAGCTTTAAAGGCATCACTCCACAAATCTGAGGTGGTACGGATTTCAGGTGGAGTATTCGTACACAGGATAGTAGATTATGGAGAGGGGATGATTCTGTCCATTTCTTCCTAATTGCCGTAAAAAACGGCCCGGTAGATACGGCTTCGGGCGTTCTGGCGCACTATTTCCTACGAGGAGTTCGACTGGAGCGCGCCAGCCTTGTGCGGCGCAGCTTTTTCTTCTTTCTTTTTATTTTCTTTTTTCGCCCATTTTTTCGACGCGTCAGAAGCTTTAAGAGCTTTGATGGGTGGTTCCACCACACTCGTCTTATAGTCGAGGCCTGGCACCAACCGACTGTCACCTTTTCAAGCGTCTGCAAAAAATTTTTGATTTTACAAAATTGGTCTCAAGAGGGGCATGTGAAAATGTTGTAGTGAAGATTTCGCCCATAAGGAGAGGAGTTCTCGAATTGCGGAAATTGCCATCAAAATGGGCAAAAGTTATGTCGCGCCTATCCTTCTCAATATCAACGTTATCTCCTCGGGCGGAATTTGTGTTTTTATGGTTTATTACCATGCCACTGAGAAGGACCAAACTTGTATTCAAATCTTTTCAAGTAGAAATTTTACCTTCCACCAGTGTTGAGCCCTAAGCACCACTGTATGTATCCTTATAGTTCTCAAAAGCACATCATTACAATCTCTAAAAGCTGTCTGAAATCCATCATCTTTGAACCACAGAAATAATATTCAGTGCACACATAATCTCTACCAGCATTGATATGAAGCTAGATCTAAATTTTCAACCAAGATCTAAGTGATGCAATAATTTTTCTTTGCCGTCTAATGCACACTAGGTCTCGACGTATTCATTAGAGGGGTAATACCACGAATCGGACGGGTGCTGGAAGCCGCTGGATAAGCTAGAGATGAGATTGTAGATTGCAGGATCAAGGGTGGTTCTTCACATCCCTCCCTAATCTTTGTGTTGAGTACTTGAATCAGACACTTGTATTGGACTTCGACAGCTGACTGTCTTGTTCGATATACCACGCGGGATACTCAGCCGGATAATTATTCGGCACTCCCTCAAACTTAGGTAATTAAGATGATGTGACAGAAACAACACTAGTGATAAGAGTTTTCCATAACAGAATAGAAAAGAGAGCGAGTAAAAGGATGAACAACATTTAGAAGTGAAGGGTACGAAAAATGATACAAGTAGTTTTCTGTGGCTATTTATGCGGAACAATGAGGGCAGAGTAAACCATTGCGGTGTCTTGCACATGCTAGTACAAAGAAACTCTCGGTCGCCCTGTAAAAATCTTTGCCTAAAATGAATAATCCTTGTAGCTGCGAGGCTAAAAACTATGAATCGGCCGCCATACAGCGTTAAGTGAAATTCCAGAATGAATCATCGACTACAGACGTCGTTACAAGGCAAAAAAAGCACAAGAAACAATAACTGAGCAAACTAAATATCCTCACATTCGTGATTTTTGTTCTTTTCCGACGAGTACAGTTGCAATGCCTTGCGGCATCCTTGTGTACGGGCTCCACACAGCTGCCCAGGACTCGAAAGCCATTTAGTTCAGTTCGGCTGCCCATTCAAGTGAAGCCAACGAATAGGCTGTTGGGGGGACAGAACGTGAACATATAGGATCGCTTTTACGTTTCTCGTAGGACTAATGCGGTTCCAATACCGTTTATAAGGACGACTAAGGAGAAGTGAGCGAAACCGCATCTGATCCGGCAATCTACAACCCAATCTCTAGCTTTTCTCACGGGATCCCTCATCACATCACTTTCATGGGATGCCTTAAAATTTTTTTTGCCCTATCAGAAGAACCTTAGGTATTTTTAAGCAACAACTTGCTGACTTTATGTTTCATTCTGTGCAATGATTTTGGTAAAACAAAAAGGAACATCAAGGAAGGAACATGGTGGTATCGAAGGAGCACAGGTGTGAAACAACTTTGAGTACTCTCTAATTGAACTATGAAAACTCTAAAACTATAAAACATTTCACCATTGCTTGAATTTCGTCAATAGAGAACGAAGAGGCCATCGGTGGAAGCAATCCAACCTCAAGTTTATAGAAAATAGCGCTTTTTATTTTTATTGAATGGAAAGGACGAGCGAAGCACCACAGAAAGTCTGAAGTTCGGCTTTAGCCTCACGTTCCAACGTTCGTTTTTCTACTGCATACCCTTTTCGGAGGAGACGGATAGTGATGAGAGTATTGCTTGGAATCATCCTCAAAATGTTTTTGTGTGTGGTGAGTTTTTATAGCGAGGCAAGGATACAGCAGCTGCGCAAATCTCTTACAAACAACGAAATATCACATAAATTTGTGATGAGGAACAGAATTGTATGTATCAAGCTTTATTTGTTATAACATCACGACCCCGTTACACCCAAAAAACTGACATTAATCTTTGAAAAATTGTTTCAAGAAGTTCGATAGTTTTGGTTTATCACCAACAATCTTGCAACGGGCCAATATGGTCAACATTGCTTCTTGGTCAGTAGTTTTAGCGAACACCAGTGTTGGTCCTTTGTTTTCGAATACCAACACATTCACATTCTCGGACTCTCGCTGAAAGAGAAAAAAATGCACCGTTATTTTGTCTTCTTTCGCACTGTTATAAACTTATGATTGCAATGTTAAACTGTTCAAGCCGACTGCTACCCTTCATTTCAAAACCACACAAAGCATACCTAGTGTGCACAAATGTTTTAATAATACTAATCAATCCTTGAAATTTAATTCCTTTTCTCACTCTCTCCTTTTTTAATAGTTCAAACTTCGGCAAAGAACAAAATCGTCTACCTTTCCGGTCATCACGTGGGTGTACTCCTTACCGTCTTCTTCTTTAACTCTTATTGAAAGAAGTATGTTGGTATCAGGCTGAAAATCGGAGTTTCTATATTTGTTATAAGCGTAGGTTGTTAGGTCGTGATATCTAAAAAATTTAAGCATTCCTTACGAAACAATCAGGAATGGCGTACAAGCTTTTTTTTAAGCGCTTTCTCCACTGCTTCAACGATGGGCTTGGGTGTATTCTTTATCAAATCTCCGGAAAAATATTTGCCATCCCATGTACAACCATCTTTAGCATAAGCAATCCAGATGCAGAATGCTAGCACAACAAGGAATCGCATCTAAATCACACCTGTTCTTAGAATTTTGACACAATATTGTATTTCTATTATTTACTATTATTTATATTACTATTATTTATTTATTTTCTATATTATTGTTATTATTATTGTTATTATTATTATTATTATTATTATTATTATTATTATTATTACATATCATGAGGATTTTATAAGGAAATAAGGATGCAAATGGAGGAAGAAAAGCTAAAAGTGGTGTAATGGTTTCAGATTAGATCTTATATACTTGTCACTAAAAGCAGTTTAATGTTCCTCCCAATATGCTTTTTTTAGCGCTGAATGGAAACGAAGCGATGTGGACGAGGAGGGATTGATCGCTGTGGAGTGCGAACAGAGATAGTTGAGCCATGTAATCTGTTAATATCAAATTCAGTTCTAATTATTTCAGCCTTGTTTTTTTTGGTTATTTTTCTCTTATAATTACGAAGATCACCGGATATTATGCTAAGGAAGTGGGGATGGCTCCAACATAGAATCGTTAGCCATCGATTGTAATCCTTCCTAAGACGATCTGGAGCAGACGACGATTTCCGTCATTTGTTTCAATTCTCTCAGCAGTGTTTTCGTTGATTTTTCTTAAATGGGCTGCTTAAAAGACCCCATTGATTTCCGAAGACATGTGTATGGATGCGAAGCGTGCGCAGCAGTGACCAGTTCCAATTAATCACGTAGCACCGTACCCCGTTTCAACGACGATTAGAAGGAAAAAAGTGGGGCCGTGTTCATACTCTTAATCTACACTTCGAACTCTATATTTTCCCACAATTTTCATAATTATGTCAGTTTTGCGATACGCTGCCTTTAATACAGCGAAAACAGTGCATGTCTTTATCGATTGATTCGTTCATTAGTACCAGCTCCGGTAATCCAAGCTTATCGTCGACTGTTGGCTCTGAGTTTGATGAAGGTGGAATGGAGTAGATTTTGTTAAGAGCTGGGAGGCGAAACTGATGTTGACGTCTTAGACTGTTCGAGAATGGCGAATTTGAAAATTCTTGGGATTGTTCACTTCTATTTTCATATAATTTTTCCATATTAGACAAGTCGGAAAGGAGCTCTGTCCATCTAAATGTACTCACAAGGTAAAACAACTATTATGTTAGATTTCGCTATAGAGAGATTTTTTCAGAACTTTTAGCCGGTTAGTCGCGAGGCTACGTTACGCATCCTCAGGTGGCGGATAGGGGCTAATCGCGGACCGAACGCGACCTTGTACCCACCCTAAGACGAAGGTTGGTTCAGGGGATGGACTCCTTGTTTCTGCTGTGCTAGAATCGGCTCATAATACTAGGGTATCTCGCAAGTCGATCCGGCCAAAAGCCTGCAATCAACTGACTGGGAGGTGCAAGGGAAGCGGTTTGAAGGAGTGCGGGACAAGAGGTACCCGTGAAAACCGGCTGACCGCTCCTTCCCTCCCTCCAGCGCCGCGCTCCTCCGCGTAATTATGGCTGCCGCTCCAACAGCTAGACATCCTCCACGACCGCCTGAGATCACCTACACACCGCGCCCCTACTGCTCCCTGATCAACGCCGACGTTCGCACAGCGACAGAGGGGTGAATAGTGCGAATTTTGAAGGGAGGGGGAGTGAAAAATTGCCGCAGCGAATTCTGATGTATGGATATAGTAGACGAAGTGCATATTATTGGGAATGAAAGAGGAGAAGTAGATCCTTCTATCCAATGTAACTTCACATAAGTAAAAATTATCTCAAAAAGATGCTCCAGGGAAAAGAATAACATGCATATATTTTTACACACCACATAATTTAACACATTTCATGCCCTAGGTCTTCTATATAAACTAGCAGTCCATAAATATGTGTTTGTCACGACGATATTCAACGAATTCCTTTTCAACCTTCAACTGCAGCAGCTATAATAACAGAACCTTATGCGCTTATTATTTTGTATACATTCTTTAAACTTTTTTCTACATTTTACCTTTTCAAAATTTTATTTAGATATAATGTTTATATAGAGCGCATGTCAAATATTTCAATACTTGCTTGTAAGTTTTATGCAGTTTTACCAAACTAGTTAAACAAAAAGAAATCCTTAGAAAGAGAAAAAAAGTAAAGAAGATAGCATAACACCGATCAGTGGGACACTTTTTGAAACATCTCTTGCATTCCCAGAGATAAACGAGTGTTTTCCACCTAACAAGTCGAAACACGTTAATTTCATTTTCACTTACATTTCTAAGTGGCATATCACTTATACAAACCTATTTCATTCTTTCCTTCTTTTATATTAACTTACAAGCACACTTTATGAAGACCTTCGAACAACATCTAATACCAGGTACTTTCCCTTCCGTTCGATTTTAAAAGCGCATCATAAGAGTTCAAGGCGAGGCGAAAAAAAATCGTCGTAGGAGAGATAGACGCAGCGAAATGGGAGGGTTGGGTGGCGTGGACGGGGCTTCTCGAAGCCGTAACACAAGAGGGGCAATCAGGCTACTGTAGATATAGACTACTACTATTTGATATATACTGGATACGCGGCAGCACATCATACGGGTGCCTCTTCACCGTTCCCCGGTTTAAAGTAGCTTCCAATAAATGAACTCCACCTCGGGAGAGCGCAATATAATCCCAAAAACTCAAGTAACTAGAGGCTTGCAACCTCCCCATGGGATTTGAATTTTTATGCAAAACAAAGTAATAGAAAAGAGTCTTCTGATTCCACAGGAAATCTTGATACGGTAGCGCCAGGAAAGACGGATTGCAGGAGTCATATAGCCTACCGAAACGGAATAGGACTAGTATGACTATCTGTACTTATAACGCTTGCATCGGATGCGGCCACAGAAGATCTGATGACGCCAATAAGGAAGTTTGGGTACGACGTCATCGGATTGACCGAGACGAGTCGACGCTACCCACTGAACGCCGTGCATGACACTGGAAAAGAACCGTTCATAGGTTCATGCGACATTAGAGGAGTTGGTGGAGTTTGTGCCCTAGTCAACACGAATATGGAGTAAACATCGGCTCATGATATATAATAACGAGCTTAGTCCGTGTGTGTGTGTTTGTCTGTGTGTCACGAAATTCGAAAAGGAGGGTGCGACGGGTCCACCCGGCGTCAGATAGCTATAAAATGAGTTGCGACGGGTCCCGCGGCGTCGGATTGGTGCGCCGGCGCCTCATACCTGTAGAAGGGAGTGCGACGGGTCCACCGGCGCCAAATACCTATAGAAGGGGGTGCGGCGGGTCCACCGACGACAGATACCTATAGAAACGGGTGCGACGGGTCCGCGGGCCCAGATACCTATAGAAGGGGGTGCGGCGGGTCCACCGACGCCAGATACCTATAGAAACGGGTGCGACGGGTCCACGGGCGCCAGATACCTATAGAAAGGGGTGCGACGGGTCCACGGGCGCCAGATACCTATAGAAGGGGGTGCGACGGGTCCACCGGCGTAAGATACCTATAGAAGGAGGTGTGACGGGTCCACCGGCGCCAGATACCTATAGGAGGGGATGCGACGGGTTCATTGGGGTCGGATTGGTGTGCCGGCGCCAGAGAGCTAGAAAATGGGCTGCGACGGGTCCCAGGGCGTCGTTGGTGCGCCGGCGCCAGATAGGTATAACGTGGGGTGAGACGGGTCCCGCGGAATCGAAATGGTGCGCAATAACTTCGCGTGCATGTCGCAAAAGATAAATGGTTAAAGCCGTTTCATAGCCGTGGCCATTGCGCGCGTTGCTTTTCACCTTCATGACTCCTCCGCGTATCTATTTCTTTCTTCGTTCGTCTCAAGTTGGTAGCATGCCGTTCTCAGAAAGTGAAAACGCGCATGAAAACGGCTGCTTAAATAGTAGCAGGATGTTTATGTGATCTGACGTGGAATGGTATCTTTATCAGTATTAAGATGTCTTTCACGTCATTTTATGTTAAAACATCATTCTGTGAAAACTATTGGGGGAAATCAGGAGGAATATCCATACTTCGAGTAATGCTTTCAAATTGCATCTATATTATTCTGGCATCGAAGGAGTGTTTGTAGCTGATGGTAGAATATTCTCCAAATGTAGTATTGACGCATTTGGTAGGGAAACTCCGTAATCTTTAATCCGTAATTTATAATATAAAGAAGAGAAGGAAAGCGTTGTTTTAAAAACGCAAATCTGATTTTACAGAAAACACCACTACTATCAATTTTCATTGATCAGTGAAGGGGAGCGAAATTAAAACCGGAAAAGGTCTGAAGTCCGGCTTTAGCCGGACATTCAGACTGGTAATAATAATAATGATAGAAATATAATGTCGTGTTCAAAATTCTGAGAATTGGTGTGATCTAGATGCGATTCCTTGTTGTTCTCGCATTCTGCATCTGGATTGCTTATGCGAAATATCCTGGTACATGGGATGAGAAATATTTTACCACAGGTCTCGTGAAGAAACTTCCCAAGTTCACCGTTGAAGCAGTGGAGAAACTGCTTAAAAAGAAGCTTGTACGCTATTCCTAATTGTTTCGTAAGAAATGCTTAAATTTGTAGATATCACAACCTAGCAACCTACGTTTACAACAAATATAGAAATTTTGAGTTTCAGCTCGAAACCGACATATTGTTTTTAATAAGAGTTGAAGATGTGGACGATAAGGAGTACACCATCCGAGAAATGGTGTAAGTTTCCGCGTTATCAACAGACATTCGCTCCTGCGGTTCATTTTTGGGTTTTCGGCTTGGATCCTAAATGCCTCCAGCGATTTTCGAGCCCAAGTTCTAGATTAATGTGCCAAGTTTGGATACTAATTTTAAAATCGGCTCCGTCGTGCTTTTATGTTTTACGGGCACCCAAAGGGGTCCATTTAAAAAATATGTTTTCGCGGTTTTGACCTCAAATGTTTGAACAAACCGAACGGATGATTACGGTCTTCACAAGGAATTTGATGGGGATCAAGTGAACTCCTTTTCTTTCCTTTTCTTTTGGTTACCTCATGGCTGTTCCGTGAAACTCGCTTTAGCTAATCAAATTCTTCGAGACTTTTTTTCTTGCCTTTATGAAAACAGATTGGAAACAAGAGAAATAAACGCTCCTAGGAGTTGGGATAGGTTGTACTGTGTGCGACTTCCACATCATCAATTTTACGCACTCTAAGGGATTTGCCGCACGATCTCTTCATTTGAACTTCTTTTAAAGCAGGAAGAAAAATTTGTCCTAAAAGTCTTATTAGGTCCGTGTTCTGCTCACATTCTCTAATCCTGATATGAGCAGGTGAAGCAGAAGCAGGGAGTGAGATACTGCAAAGTTGTGACATCGTTCAATGGAAAAAGATCCAATTTGTTCTTAATCGTTTGGATTTTCTTTTCTCAGTTAACTTCTGAAGCAATCGAAAACCCCAACTAACTGACCTAATCATAGTTGAGATTAATCAGTTAGAACTACGTTTCACGATTAAGCAGGTCATAACTGTTGTGAATTCTGTTTATCATTGTATGGAGACTTTGAATGGTCACATCAGACGGGGAAAGTCCATTAGGGCAGCACATAGAATCTAAAACTATTCAAATCATATAAAAATAGCACCTTTTGCATATAATATATATGCAAATTAAAGTTTAAGCACGCAGATCGGTGCACTTTTGATGAAATTCAAAAGGAAACCTTTTTTGTTGTGTTCTCTAACATTTTACACTTCTATTAGAGCCATCCCGCTGCATGTCAGCCACGATGACTAGATTGACAACAAACAGTTATGAAATCGTTATAATATTCTCTCAGATCACTGCAAGCATCTCATCTGCGAGTGGTCATTGAAGATTTTTCTTTCGGATGTTGGACAGACCAATTTTCGTTGTCCGTGAGACAAACCTACTTTTAGAATCAGCCACTCATCGCCTGCGCTCGAATCTCAAAACGGTTTGATTTTGCTGTGAATCGTGATCGACGTTGAACTTGACCTAACGCTACTATTCCTAACCGTAGGAACCGCCTCTAGAGTGGCGTGGATTGTGCCAATAAGAACGTTTTGTTCCTCTGTTTCAAATATAAGTGAAAGTCTTAAAGACAGCGTACCACAAATTCGATGTAGGACGGAAATCCCAGGAAATCCGTAGAGTTTGGGCTATAGATTACGGAATCTAACGTGGCACCAATCTGCATTTAAACTGGGCGCAGTTGCCGTGCGCTATCGATACCTCCTAATCATCTGTTGCCAGTTGATAACTATTGCGTGTAACGCACTTTCAGAAGCTTTAAGAGCTTGGATGGGTGGTTCCACTACACTCGTCATACAGTCAAGATCTGGCACCAACTGACTGTTACCTTTTTAAGCGTTTGCAAAAATTTTTTGAATTTACAAAGCTGGTCTCAAGAGAGACATGTGAAAATGATGTAATCAAGATTTTGCCTTTAAGGAAAAGGAGTTCTCGAATTGCGGAAATTGTCATCAAAATGGGCAAAAGTAACGTGAGCGTCGGGCCTATCTTCCATAGAGTTGATGTGTCCGGTCGATGGATCCAGAGAGTAGCTTTATAGTATTGGATTTTCGAATGAACCTCTTTCAACGTTTTTGTGAGCAATTGGTAACAAAGGTATGTCTCCCAACATTATCAAAGAAGATAATTTTTTTCATCTAGGATGTGCAAGAATTCAAATGTACTATGGTGATCAAAGCTGATCCCACCAAAACAATACTTGAGAACAAACAGAATAATTTGAGAGGCCGTCTACACAAACCCGATTGTTTGCTGCATGTTGCTCATGTGGTGGCAGTGAGTTCTCTGGATGCAGTCCGCGATCTATGTGCACAGTACACTTTGGGGAACTATAAGCTGTATTAATTGCGCTAATGTATGGAGCAAGTTTTCCAAATATTATGGCAGTTTTTCACGAGTGGAATAGCACAGCCGTTATGAAAAAAAAAAGTGTGATGACAAAGAGAATCAAATGCAACCGACTTTATTGTTTAAAATACTGCAACCCGTTTCTTCAATATCAACGTCATCTCCTGGGGCGGAATTTGTGTTTTTATGGTTTATTACCATGCCACTGAGAAGGACCAAACTTGTATTCAAATCTCTTCAAGTAGAAATTTTACCTTCCACCAGTGTTGAGCCCTGAACACCACTGTATGTATCCTTATAGTTCTCAAAAGCACATCATAACAATCTCCAAAAGCTGTCTGAAATCCATCATCTTTGAACCACGGAAATAATATTCAGTGCACACATAATCTCTACCAGCATTGATATGAAGCTAGATCTAAATTTTCAACCAAGATCTAAGTGATGCAAAAATTTTTCCTTGCCGTCTAAAGCACACTAGATGTCGGGGTATTCATTAGAGGGGTAATACCACGAATCGGACGGGTGCTGGAAGCCGCTGGATAAGCTAGAGATGAGATTGTAGATTGCAGGATCAAGGGTGGTTCTTCAAATCCCTCCCTAATCTTTGTGTTGAGTACTTGAATCAGACACTTGTATTGGACTTCGACAGCTGACTGTCTTGTTCGATATACCACGCGGGATACTCAGCCGGATAATTATTCGGCATTCCCTCAAACTTAGGTAATTAAAACGATGTGACAGAAACAACACTAGTGATAAGAGTTATCTATAATAGAATAGAAAAGAGAGCGAGTAAAAGGATGAACAACATTTAGAAGTGAAGGGTACGAAAAATGATACAAGTAGCTTTCTGTGGCTATTTATGCGGAACAATGAGGCAGAGTAAACCATTGCGGTGTCTTGCACATGCTAGTACTAAGAAACTCTCGATCGCCCTGTAAAAATCTTTGCCTAAAATGAATAATCCTTGTGGCTGCGAGGCTAAAAACTATGAATCGGCCGCCATACAGCGTTAGCTGAAGCTGCAGAATGAATCATCGACTACAGACGTCGTTACAAGGCAAAAAAGCACGAGAAACAATAACTGAGCAAACTAAATATCCTCACATTCGTGATTTTTGTTCTTTTCCGACGAGTACAGTTGCAATGCCTTGCGGCATCCTTGTGTACGGGCTCCACACGGCTGCCCAGGACTCGAAAGCCATTTAGTTCAGTTCGGCTGCCCATTCAAGTGAAGCCAACGAATAGGCTGTTGGGGGGACAGAACGTGAACATATAGGATCGCTTTTACGTTTCTCATAGGAACTAATGCGGTTCCAATACCGTTTATTAGGACGACTAGAGAGAAGTGAGCGAAACCACATCTGATCCGGCAATCTACAACCCCATCTCTAGCTTTTCTCGCTGAATCTCTCACCACATCAGGATGCCTTAAAATTTTTTTTACCCTTGACAGGAGAACCTTAGGTATTTTTAAGCAACAACTTGCTGACTTTATGTTTCATTCTGTGCAATGATTTTGGTAAAACAAAAAGGAACATCAAGGAAGGAACATGGTGGTATCGAAGGAGCACAGGTGTGAAACAACTTTGAATACTCTCTAATTGAACTATGAAAACTCTAAAACTATAAAACATTTCACCATTGCTTGAATTTCTTCAATAGAAACAAAGGGACCGTCACTGGAACCAATCCAACCTCAAGTATATAGAAAATAGCGCTACTTTTAATTTTTTGATTTGAGAGGATGAGCGAAAGATACAGCAGCTGCGCAAATCTCTTGAAAAGAATGAAATACTAGAATTTAGTAAAATGTCTGATGAGGAACAGAATTGTATGTATCAAACTTTATTTGTTGTAATATCACGACCCCGTTACACCCAAAAGAGTGATATTAATTTCTGAAAAATTGTTTCAAGAAGTTCGGTAGTTTTGGTTTGCCACCAACTCTCTTGCAACGGGTCAATATGGACATCATTGCTTCGTGGTCACTAGTTTTAGCGAACACCAGTGTTGATCCTTTATTTTCGAATACCAACACATTCACATTCTCGGACGCTGGCTGAAAGAGAAAAATACACCGTTATTCTGTCTTCTTTCTCACTGTCATAAACTTATGATTGCAACTTTTAATTCTAGAAGGTGACTGCTATCAGTGACTTCTAAACCACATTAAGTAAGCTTTTTACCAACACTAATCAGTTGTTAAACTCTTCAAGCCAACTGCTACCCTTCATTTCAAAACCACACAAAGTATACCTAGTGTACACAAATGTTTCAATAATACTAATCAATCCTTAAAATTTAATTCCTCATCTCACTTTCTCTTTTTTTGATAGTTCAAACTTCGGCAAAGAACAAAATCATCTACCCTTCCGGTCATCACGTGGGTGTACTCCTTATCGTCTGCTTCTTTAACTCTTACTGAAGCAAGTAGGTTGGTTTGAGGCTGAAAATCGGAATTTATATATTTGTTATACGCGTAGGTTGTTAGGTTGTGATATCTACAAATTGAAGCATTCCTTACGAAACAATTGGGAATGGCGTACAAGCTTTTTTTTAAGCGCTTTCTCCACTGCTTCAACGATGGGCTTGGGTGCATTCTTTACGAAATCTTCGAAAAAATATTTCCCATCCCATGTACAACCATCTTTAGCATAAGCAATCCAGATGCAGAATGCTAGCACAACAAGGAATCGCATCTAAATCATTCCTGTTCTTAGAATTTTGAAGAAGACATTATTTTTCTGTTATTATTATTATTATTATTATTATTATTATTATTATTATTATTATTATTATTATTATTATTATTATTATTATTATTATTATTATTATTATTATTATTATTATTATTATTATTATTATTATTATTATTATTATTATTATTATTATTATTATTATTATTATTATTACGACTACATACTTTTCATTTATAAGGAGAATTTTGTAAGGAAATAAGGGTGCAAATGGAGGAAGAAAAGCTAAAAGTGGTGTAATAGTTTCAAATTAGATCTTATATACTTGTCACTAAAAGCAGTTTAATGCTCCTCCCATTATGCTTTTTTAGCGCTAAATGGAAACGAAGCGATGTGGACGAGGAGGGATTGATCGCTGTGGAATGCGAACAAAGATAGTTGAGCCATGTAATCTGTTAATATCAAATTCAGTTCTAATTATTTTAGCCTTGTTTTTTGGTTATTTTTCTCTTGAAATTACAAAGATCACCGGATATTATGCTAAGGAAGTGGGGATGGCTCCAACATAGTATCGTTAGCCATCGATTGTAATCCTTCCTAAGAAGATCCGGATCAGACGACAATTTCCGTCATTTGTTTCAGTTCTCTCAGCTGTGTTTTCGTCGATTTTTCTTGAACGGGCTGCTGGAAAGACCTCATGACCCTCCGAAGACTCGTGTATGGATGCGGAGCGTGCGCAACAGTGACCAGTTCCAATTAATCACATAGCACCGTACCCCGTTTCAACGACAATTAGAAGAAAAAGAGTGGGGCGGTGTTCATCCTCTTAATCTACACTTCGAACTCTATATTTTCCCACAATTTTCGTAATTATGTCAGTTTTGCGATACGCTGCCTTTAATACAGCGAAAACAGTGCATGTCTTTATCGATTGATTCGTTCATTAGTACCAGCTCTGGTAATCCAAGCTTATCGCCGATTTTTGCCTCCGAGTCTGATGAAGGTGGAATGGAGTAGATTTTGTTAAGAGCTGGGAGGCGAAACTGATGTTGACATCTTAGACTGTTCGAGAATGGCGAATTTAAAAATTCTTGGGATTGTTCACTTCTATTTTCACATAATTTTTCCATATTTGACGAGTCTGAAAGGAGCTCTGTCCATCTAAATGTATTCACAAGGTAAAACAACTATTTTGTTAGAGTGTTTTGCTATAGTGTGCCTACGAGGTTTTTAGATGGAACCTTTATTTGCCTGGCGTTTCGGCTTTTTCAACGATTAGCACCAGTACTGGCGATCTGCTTCATGAGCAGAATCGAAGAACCAGTGCTTTCGCGTAGACCAATAATGAATTGCAGATATATTGACGACTGTTGCATCATAACATCAACACAGTCCGAAGTGGACGAGTGTTTCCGAATACTCAACCAACAATCGCAATATATAAGACTCACACGAGAAACCCCAAAAGAAGGATGGCTTCCGTACCTCAACACACAAATAAGTACTTCAAACGGCATTATTAGAGTAAAGTGGTATCGCAAAGAAAGTTGCAAGAACATCATATTGCACGCCAAATCTGCACATCCGACTGCAGTAAAACGCGCAGTGATTCGTAATATGTTCAAAACCGCTAGTGAAGTATGCACTGGCAATCAAGAACGACACGAATCACGAAGACTAGCCTTGAAAATCGCATGTGCCAATGGCCATACAGTACGTCCGCATCACCGAAGAACCCGCACTGTAAATAGCAATATTCCGCGCGAAAACAAAATTTCTCTTTGTCTTCCTTTTATCTCTGACAGTGTCAGTGCCGCTGTTCAGCGCAGCATTATCCAAGCACAATTACAAAATGACGTGATCTTGGTAAATATCCCAAATGCAAACATCAAAAGCCAGCTTGTTAGAAACAGACTATATGATAGATACTGCATCTGTGAAAGATGTATTATTTGTCCTTACGGAAAAACAGGCGACTGCGCAAAAATAGGGGTAATATATGAGATTGAGTGCTTGATATGCAATGCAACTTACGTTGGGGAGACCGGTAGGAATCTTGGAGTGAGGATTAATGAACACATGGCCGGAAAACGACGAAAAAGTTTGATAACACCACTAGGAAGGCACAGACATGAGGCCCACAACGGGAACGATTACGATGTGAAATGCGTTATACTGGCTCACGAAACAGAAATATCGGCAAGGAAGACGTTGGAGGCGTTTTGGATTCTTAAAAGTAACCCTTCAATGAATAATGGGAATGAATGCTTGTCGATAACGAATGAGTTCTTGCCACTTGTACCGCTCAGTGACCTATAACCGCCTGATATTCTTTGTGTAGATCAAATCATCTATATCGTCGCTGGTGATCTACGCGCAGTAATACTCATTCGCTGGTACACTGAGTGACAAATGCGTGCAACCAGCCGCGCCACATCCGGTGGAGCAACACGTAAGACCATTTTCAATGTAGATGGGTTTCTGTTTTCACTACCCTGAACGATTATCGAAACACTGACCCAGGGTGGTGTGGCACTTGACGGGATAAACGTAGCATTGTTCCAGTCATCCTCTATTTAGGCCTCTGAAGACGGCGAAAAAGCCGAAACGTCAGGCAAATAAAGGTTCCATCTAAAAACTTCGTAGGCACACTATAGCAAAACACAGACAGAATATGCCGAGGTTTCAAGACAAAAGAACATTCGAACTATTTTGTTAGATTTCGCTGTAGTGAGAGGTTTTTTCAGAACGTTTTTATGCCTTGCACAACGCGAAATTATTTTTTGCTTAGAAAATTTAGAATTTGGAACACGTCACTCGAGCACAACAAGAGCACTGTTGATACAGGTGATGTTGCACTCCGATATTAAAACAAAAAACTAGCAAGAAATAATCAAGTCCGCGAAATCAAGAAGATTCCCAAAAAATTCCATTACTTGAACATTTTTTTGTATGATTTCTAATAGTTCAGAGTGTTGCAAGCAGTGAAAGAGCCCTGACTATCGTAGATAGTAGCCTTGACTGAAGCAGCAGAGTTATTTCATTTCATTGGAATTTTTCTCATCTTTGAAGAGGAACCAGATCAAGATCTCATATGAAAGCTATTCTGCTGGAACTCTTTTTCCGTGGAGATGGGTAGGGATGAAATCGATTTTGGAAGCCTCCTCAAAATGTTGTCATATGTTGTAGGTTTTTTGTAGGGAGCCAATGATATAGCAGCTGCGCAAATTTCTCAAAAAGAATGGAATACTAGTATTTAGCCTTAGAAAATGTGTGATGATTAACACAAGTGTATGCGAACAACTTTATGTTCTAGAATATCAAACCCACATCACAGCTTTAAAAATTGTACTACTCTTCCAATGCTAATTGGAAGGATTTGTACATTCTTGGTCTTCCACCAAAACTACTGCAATGAGCTATCTTGTAGAGAAGAGTTTTGCCGTCACTGGCTTTACCGTTCACTAGTGTTGATCCACTGTTTTCGAATACCCAAACATCCACCTTCTCGGACTCTCCCTGAAAGAGAAAAAAGCACTGCTATTTTGTCTTTGTTCTCGCTGCAATAAATTTATGATTGCAACTTTTAATTCTAGAAGGTGACTGCTATCAGTGACTTCTAAACCACATTAAGTAAGCTTTTTACCAACACTAATCAGTTGTTGGGCCAAATGATTTTTCTTCTTTTTCTTCCGCTTTCTTCTTCTAGTACGATTTCGGCAAAGAATAAAATCATGTACCTGTCCAACCATCACGTAGGTGTACTCCTTGCCGTCCTCCTCTTTAAATGTTACTGAAATTATTGGGTCCTCTCCATTCTGAAAATCGAAATTTCTACATTTTCATACTCGTACGTTGTTAGGTTGTAATATCTACAAATTTAAGCGTTCCTTACGGAACAATTAGGAATAGCGTACAAGCTTTTTTTGAAAAACTTTCTCCGCTGCTTCAACGGTGGGCTTGGGTGCTTCCTTCACTAAAGCTGCGATGAATTTTCTCCCTTCCCAGGAACACTTTTCTTTTGCATAAGCAATCCAGATGCAGAATGCGAGCAGAAGAAGGTAGCGCATCTAAATTTCACCTGTTCTCAGGATTTTGAACACGATATTATCCTTCTATTATTATTATTATTATTACTATTATTATTATTATTATTATTATTATTATCATTATTATTATTATTACTATTATTATTATTATGATTATTATTATTATTGTTATTATTATTATTATTATTATCATTATTATTATTATTATTATTATTATTATTATTATTATTGAAAACAAGTGTTCAAATAGAGGATGAAAAGCTTAAAGTGATGTAATGGTTTCAAACACCATCTTATATACTTGTCCATAAAACCAGCTTAATGCTGATTATATGCTTTTTTGGGAAGGATGTCGAAATCGAAGTGAAACGTGGCGTTCGAAAAAATGCGAACGAGACACAATTGATAGTTTTGAACCTTAAGCACCGCAGTCACATTACTTTCATATAATAACTATAATTAGGTGCTCATTAAAAGTCAGTCACTGGCGTATCAATCCACTTGGGATGCGCCAACGCGTTTTACTGGAATTCGAGATCGTTGAGGTTTTGGAACGCGTGTTGGCCTTTACAATGACTTGCGGGGGCCAGCCGATGATCAAGTCAGTGTTTTTATCCTCCCAGACAAGTCTGGTACCAATTTATCGACCCCGGAGGGATGAAAGGCTTGGTTTGCGCTAGGGCTGTTTCGAACCCTCGACCGTGTGGCTACAACGGACCTCTAACCGACTGCGCCACACCCGCCCCGAGGAATTCCTAGTAAGTGTGAGTCATCAGCTCACGCTGATTACGTCCCTGCCATCGTAGGTGCTCATTATTTTCGTTTTATTCTAACATACGGCTGTTTTTTTTTCTCTTAAAATTATGAGCAGAAAAAAAAACTAAGGAAGTTAGGATACCTTTAAAATAGTATCATTAGACATTATTTGTGAACCGAACGGGACCTTACTCGAAGATCATCTTAAGTAAAAGACAAAGTATTCTCAGAGCTGCATTAACGACAATTATACCCCTTTTTCCATGTTTGGTTCTTTATCGGTATTGATAGCCAATTTCCCTGAGTACCAAAAATGCTATAGAAGAACATCAATATTTCAATCTCCACGTCCAGTAGAAGGAAATTTCACTAGTCGCATTCCATTTCAGGTTTCTGGGATTTCTCTTCCTTGGCTCGCTCCTTTTTTATGTCGGTTGAAACATCTATCTTACGAAACTGACGTAGTCGGCGAACTTGTAGGAGAATATAATGTTCGGGGTCCAGACTAATATGAAAGTGGTCCAGCACAATTTCAACTAATCTTCCCAAAAAAAAAACAGCGTGGGAACCGCTTTAGCACTACAAGGTACATCAGAACGCGCCACCGTTGCGTATAATCCGGTTCCTTAAGCAGCCAATTCATCGGTTTCACTTGTATAGGCTGTTGACTAGCCCTCGTTGATCTTCGACAGCTCGTTCGTGGACGCGCCGCCTAAACAAAGGTAAAGGATTCTCACGTAACTCCTAGGAACAAACGCCGTTCCCCATTCAGTTCTTCGGGACGATTGCAGGAAGTTTACCGTGTTTAGCCTCATAATCTGCCTAACTACGCCAGTTCCGTGATATGCTACAGTCTTTAACCAAATAATTGTTGGATTAATCAAATCGTGGCAATTTTAAATTCCGATTTTCCATTGTATGAACAGCTTTGGTGATTACATGGATGATCATAATGCAGAAAATACATTAAGGTAGCACTTAAGGATAAAATTGAAACGGATTTATGTAAAATAAAATACAATAACAGCTGCATTTCCATCTAATATATCTTAATTGAAGACTGAGCAGCCCGAGAAAACGAAGTCCAAGTGAATTATCAAAAAGCTTTTAAGAATGGCTCTCCATTTCGATCATCTCCTCTGATATTTCACATTCATTTGATATTTTATTTTACATTATGCAGGCGAATCCATACAGCGCAAGTTCTTTCCCCTTTGCAGACAGCCAACACAACTGCTAACTCACGCAGCTATACCTTTCTTCTTCCTGATGATTTTTCACAAAGTCCACACGGTATGTCGGTCCCATGTAGAGGATGAGTTTAGAGTAGAACATTTTCACTCACATTAGTGAGAAATAAAAATAGAAACATCTATCCAAGGTTGCTATTCTTTATGTAACACATATAATGACAGTAATAATAAACACGAAACATATTTATTGATTGACATCATCTACGTTAAAAAGCATTTCTTCTTTGTAAAACCTATTCACAGCGTGAGGAACGAATAGGAATTTCTTTCCTCTCCTCGCTGACTTCATCCTTTGGGACTTCAATTATAAGTCTTCCTTGATCGTCTAGCACACTATGCAACTCTGCCAGGTTTGTATTCTCCGGCAATGTCCATGAGCGGACAAACGACCTAAACGCATATTACCACTACATTTTATCACTAAAAATTTCTAAAATTTAATAATATTAAAAATTTGCAAACAGTATAGTGTTACCGCGTCATATAACTGTCATCATCTCTATATTCCTGCATTCCTTCAACAGTTAGTACCCTCCCATGCAAATTCACTTTCAACTCTTCCGGTCTGAATTGTGACACATCCAAGGCAACAGCGAATTTTTCGTCATCGTTGACCACCTAAGAGTGATCAGGAAACAGGTTTTCTTTCTTATATTCTCAGTTCCTCAGAATATTCATTCTGATTAAAGCTAAATTCTCCTTTGAACATGACTTCAAGTCAACTCCATGAAAATTTTCAGATAATTGTAGCGAAATAAGTTAAAAAATTGCCTTATCTTCATGGAGGTGAAAAAAAACTCTGTTCTGGCATTGAAAGACAGAAGCGAACAGACATGGAGCTGGATAAAAGTTAATTTACAGCAATTGGTGGAATTCAATTGTAAAAATGCAAATGAAAAGGATCACGAGAAGTCTTATGCAAAATTCTTGTATTATTAAGAGAACACTAAAAAGAATTCACACTTATTAGATAGATTTTAGTGACTCTTATTCGCAAAACGTCGTGGAAATTTCGACTTTAAACTTACTTTGAAAGTAACACACTGTAACTACATTTATGTCAGAAAATTATATAATTGTCTCGTCATTTGGATGACAGAAAAATCCAAGATCTTACTGTAGACCCAGATCAAGAAATTGACGTTATGGCATCACTCGAATGCGGGAAATGTGTCCCTTTTGTTGTTTGACGCATGTGGCATTGCTCTTCCACTAATCCTTGAACGTAAAGCTGCTTGCGTTACAGTACGTAACACGGAAGAACTACGAATTTGCTGCTCAGGAATATTTTCAATTTTTCTTTTTATTTCAAATCGTTCAAGTGTCACTTTTGGAAAAAAATACCTTGCTATGAGTCAGAACAAGAGCAGCTTTAATAACAAAAGGTGGAACAAGAGTGAGTTCTCTTTTGTTCAAACTCCATAATCTTCACGAGTTTCAGTTGATCCATGAATTGTGGTACGGTTTGTACATTAATAGTAACCGGATGAAACTAAGAAATGAGGGTACCTTTCACATTATGTGTCATACATTAGAGAAATATAGTTGGCTAGAGTAATTAAAATTCTTGAGACTTATTCTTTGCTCTGAAGGTGGCGTCGCTGAACTACGCAATTCTGGGGACACGTCACACGTCCGTTCATACTGCATACATTTGCTCGCGTCTGGAGTGAAGCGTACTTGATGAGCCTCGTTAGCGTCATGAAGTATGGAACAGCCGGTTCCATCCCAGTATGGTGCAATTGCTTCCTCATCACCATGTCTGGATACTTCTCTCAAATAATCATCCATTATGTGATACATTTTTCTAAGCATTTGTTGAAACGGCGAGGATTCATCCATGATTTTGACTACTATTGAATGGTTGCTGGCTGAAATAGAGCGACTTTACGACATATTGGATTTATAGTTGCAGTAGGTTAGTTGAGAAGTTGAGTGTTGAGAAGTTAAAACTCACATTGGTGAACTCAATTAGCGTAAATAAATGAAACTCACCGTGATAGTAATCCTCGATAGGCGAAAGCAAACATGCTTTGTCGCATTCATTCGCATGATGTCGCGCCGTATCGCGTTCGCATACTTTATGGTCTGCAAAATAGATAATATTGTTTTATTGCAATTTTGTCAACAATGTGATTCGCTTTGTTCTCGCAAAAGCCAGAAATCCAAATACACATTCACATGCTAAAGTGTGTACGTTATTTATAGTATAGATAACAAAATAAATATTCACAAATACAGTAAAGCAGTAAGTAATAAAACGTCAGGAGTTAAGAACTAAAGGAAAACGTCGCAGTAATATTTTTTTCACTACTTTTTGCAGCTATTGGTTTAACAAAGGTTGAGTTCACATGTATATTCAGCGGCCCTCATGTTTCTTCCTGTGGTCATGCGTTCTTCTTCGTTTTATGTTTGTTATGTTTTTGTTTGTTTATTTATGTTTCATGTTTCATGCGTTTTTTTCCTATTATTTATGCGTTTTCTCCGTTTGACACATACTCTTTGCCTTGTTTCCGCTTCTTTTCTTCTCTTCTTTATAATTCAATTTCTATAAACCTTGCAGTGCACAAAAATTAGTACTTGTACCCGTACGTTTGCGGTAATCTGGTTACTCATGCCAAATACCTGAAATCTCTTGCAAGTTCTGGCACTCATACTAAACCAGGAACAGATAATTCATTCCAAGCCAAGAACCAAAGTTTAAAAAAGAATCACTGATTATGATAGCATGAAACTTGGATTAAACAACTACACCAGGTTGTGTCACATGATTTTCCGCGGGAAAAACCTTTCCTAAGAGTCATTCCAATTTTTCTACCAAAAATCAGCTGGAACTTTTCAGAGCTTCCTTGTAGCCGCACTGAACAAAATAAAACAATATAGGTCATTAGTTGATTCGTAAAAAAAGGCAAGTTTTTTTTGCCTTTTTTTGAAATACAAAATACGCTGAGTTTGCCAAAAGTACAAATAAACATAAATAAATAAATAGAAAGTACGATATTACAAAAAAACATTTATTAGCTAGCTTATAAGAAAACCTCTACAAAAAAAATTGGTTAAATAGGCGGGTATCTAGCAAAACATTACAATACTGCACATGTTTCAACAAGTATTAAATTGGTGAAGAAAGCGGACAACAAGACTGTACACGTTTAAGGCAACGAATTGTTTAAGCTCAGCGAATAAGCGAAGTGATTACGGTAATGAAAATACACAGTAGATTTTTGTTTATATGCTCGATGGTGCAGCCATAATGGGGATGTTCCTTCTTTGTGCGGTCGATTCAGTGCTCTTTGGCGCCTCAACGCTGAGATGACCTTTATCGTTGAGTTGAGTGCGGACACCCTCTAAATCCACTCCTTCCGGTAGCGTCCATTTACGTATGAAGGCCCTTAATTAACAGATTAGATCTTTCGCTAATAAAGATGTGCTTGCTTCAGCTTTAACCTTTGCATATAGCCGTTCTCGCTTTTGTGTTCTTGTTTACCCTCAATCACTAAATCATGCCCTTCCAAATGTACATTCAATTCTCCCGGATGAAATTGTGACACATCCACGGATACGGCGAACTTCTTGTCATCGTTAACTACCTAAAATATGGTAATGAGGTTTAATTCCAGTAATGACACGCATACCTGAAAATGCATACCTGTTGAGTTTCATTGGCCACGTGCAACACTGAGTGATCCGCATCCCTCCAGTATGGATAGATGCTCGGGTCGAACCGACCAAAGCCACGCATCATTTCATTCATCATATGACTCATCATTCGTGGAACATGCCAAAGTTCCATACTGACTGCGATTTTTATTGATTGATTTCAAATTAAATCTGGAAAAAAAGGCATCATGGTCGTCAGAATATGAGCCAACAAAAACATGCCGATCGGAGAACGGAAGAACATTGAAAGTAAGGAAGCATCGCAAGAAGATGGTTTCAGCAAGCAAAGCAGAATTAAATTATTGATAAAATACCAAAATAATTAAATACAAGAAATAGAGCAAAATACTGTACAAAAAGAACAATACCAGACTAATAGACAAACAAAAACAAATATATGTTTAGGAACAGAAAAAAAGGGAAAAACACCCACAAACATAAGAAATTTTCTTTCACATTTAGTAGTAAAAATCAAAAAAAAAGACGGAATAGCTAGTAATAACTAATTACGTGAACGAAGAACTAAAGTAGGTCAAAAAGAAATGAAACACGGTGCATTTGCGTAGGCGGCTGCGCTCGAAGCGCTGCGGTGGTAGATAGTACAGAAGATTGATAGAAATGACTAGAAACCAACAACCTACATACGGTACCTGCGGGGATCAAACCTCTCATTCGAGTCCTTTGCTAAGGTTTAAGCGTTTCGGCTCTTCCTGAACTTTTTCTTCAAGTGCGAACCTGTTCGAAATAAATCCAACATTATTTACCACACATGTTCTATAGCTGCCCCTCACATGACTTATTGTTGTTTTTTTTTACCCTTATCTTCTTGCTGAAAGATCGAAGCTACTGCAGAGTGATCAATTAAAGAGAACTAATTTTTGAAATAAGCAGCAAAGTTCTGACTTTTTGTAAGCCTCTTCCAGAACTTATGAATTCTCTTTTTTGAAAACTCCAATAATTTCTACGCCTGGAATTCGCAACAGTGGAAACAAATCGAATTCCGCAAATTTTTAAGTACCTGACTGATTCGAAAACTATAAAACTTGGATGAAAAGGAAATCAATGTCCCGCTTACAATTAAATCGGTCAGAAACTGACTGGATTACTATATTGATCGGAACGAAAAATCGAAACAATCAGTGGTCGATCAAGCAGCGCAAATAGTTTGAATGGAATAATGCGTGTGTTTTAGAAAAGATGGTATTGAATTAAAACTTGTGAATTATGGAACCAATAAACACACGACTTGGGCTTCCAGCACAGACCAGGTGAATATCAATTTCTCCAGTGGTTAAAATACTAGCTGTCTCCGAATTCCTCGAAATTTCTGGAGAAGAATTCCACTAATGCGATAAGTTTACCTCGAAGTAAGATAATCTTACAATAATCAAAGATAAGATAGGAGGAAGAGTGAACGCATGTTGAGATCCACGAATTTCACTGACAGTTTGCTGTTTATTCATAAGCGCAGAGGAGAACATTCGCGAAGGGGCGTGGGCTCTCGCACATGTGTAGTGCAAACGCTGCGCTGAAATTTTCTGGAACATTCTCTGGCACCGTTACAAATACAAATGCGACAGACCTACTTTACGATTGACTAGTCTACCCACACACCAGGATTTTGGGCTATGGCGGTTTGCTTGATGCCTTCTGGGATGTTTCCACAACTGTTGGATAGCGTCATAGACCGATCATCTTCTTTTGAGAAAGCTTTCCCACTGAAAAAGCGGAAACGTCAGTTGGCAGAGGTTGGTCGATATTCCAAGCAGATGTTTTAGCGGCAAATATTAAGAGTAGCGTCATATTTTCCAGAATAATGGTCCAATCGATTCCAAGCGTGTGAAATCGGTTCTTCGTTACTTTCCTTTGCTATTCTCAGATCGTACAGTATCATTCCGAACTCTTCCTACGACTATATCTGATTTGTTTGAGTTTTTGAAAATCACTAACTCTGTAGAAAAGAAGAGATATCCACTGGCTATCAAAAATGTGAGTTTTTTGTTCATCACCCAAAAAAAAAAGATTCTGTGAATTAAAAAGGAGAAGGAGAGACATGATAGTTTAGGCGACCTGTCATTTGTTGGGTAAGGAAGAATGTTCCAAAATGAGGATTTCGCCGCTCAACATGTCGAATTATAAACCTGAAGAGCTCAACGTAAATCCCAGAAGACGAACTTCAAGCATCCGAGAAAAAGAAGAAATTAGCAAAGGAGGAAAGCAGTTGTCGAGGTTAGTTGTGTTGTTGGTGGAATTTTTTTTTTTTTTGAAGAGGAGATTTTTGCTTATCTTCGAGTTTTTCAGGCCCTCTAGACGAGAATTCCAAATAGCTGAACGTATGATTACGGATTACGTGAAACCATCGCCATCCAAAAATTGCCAACTTACCACTGCTGTTTCAAAAGCTTTAACGCGGTGGAAAACTATCCCCATAGAGAATAATATCTTGAAACGCAGAAAACTTGGCTAGGGGACTGATTCGAGCCTAATTCTGTACATATTGTAAGTTTTTTGGCTCATTTTCTTCACTTTTCTATGTCATTGATCTCACATTTTAGATATGTAATTATTTTTCTTTACATGTTTCACTTACATATAAACAGTGATTTCATGAGACAGGCGCACAATCAAATGGACGAACACCTTCTCTGATTTACTCCTGACATTCCTTTTGGGTGTAATCTGTCTATGTCTTTCTGTTTTTGTTGTCGCCACTTTTCTCCTCGCGTTCCTCTGACTGTGCTTATCCTAAATGGGTAGTATTTTCCCTTCCAAAAAAGTACAGATTATGCAGAGAAGTCCGAAATTTTTCATCTAACTGCTTAAACCTAATCACAAACTAGTCTTTCAACATATTACTTTTTAAGTTTTTCCAAGGTGGAATGCCTTTTTCTTCCAGAACACAGAAATAAACTGAGGAGTTACGATTTATGCTCTTTCTCTAATCAATATCTTTGATAGCGACTCTTTGCCTATGTTTATAGATGCAACATTTTTAAGAATAACAATTACATCTTTGAATTTCGTTGCACGGAAGAGATGTTGTGACGTTCAAGAGCTTAACATAAACATGAGAAAAAATATTGCCCATGTTCGACTGTCTTTGAATCTTGGCATGTTGAAACGTAGTTTATTTGATTTTCTCGAGCTGTAGCCAAGATTGGTATCGATCTTCCTTTATTAAACAACAGCTAACGTCTCGGCGTTATCGCCTTCGTCTGAGCCTGGAAAAATCAAAGTCATCAGTGATTTATCCTCTCATGCGCCTCATCACCCTACAGAAAGCATTCAAACGACAGGTAAACCAAAACAGCAACACATCTGCTAGTACTTACCTCATTTACTAGATCCGGTTACGCAACAGACCACCACGTACCACAATCATAAGTCACAAGGGTTCTTTTACAAGGACCTCACGGCCCGCCCCGTAGATCAAGACCTTCATGGGTGTTGATATGGGGATAGTTCGCTTGTGATCGCAATGCACTCATCCTTCCTGTTCATTGTTGGACTTCTGACGGTGATCCAAAATGCCTCTGGTGTTCTGCGTTCTGTGATCTCGAACTCGTAGGATAGTATACTAACTTCTACCTCTACTTCGGAGTTTGGATGAAATGTTCTATGGTGTGCTCCGAGTGGGGTGGAGAGTTTAGATATTTCCAGGCTCTGACGAAGGCGATAAAATCGAAACGTTAGCTGTTGCCTAATAAAGGAAGATCAATACCAATCTTGGCTACAGCTAAAGAAAAAAATAGTTGAACATGAAAGCGTGTTATAGTCTAATGCTTAAGCTGGCTTAAGTTTTGCTACTTCGATCCGCGTGTGTTAGTTTTTTTGTTAGGAACTCCAAGGTTTCCACTGTTTCAGTTTTTCATGTTGTTGTGAAAAGAAAACTTTCTAGTTGTAACGTACAAGAGAATCTCAGTTTATATTTTTCTCGTTGTTCAAGATGAAATCTTGAACATGTTTTTTTGACCTATGCCAGAAGTCACAAAGATGTGGTGGAAGGGAATCACTCCATTTTTATGCCTGCTCGACCTCAGATTGGTACGCGAGAGACAGAAGGTAGTAGGAGAGGATGACACGTGTCCAACAGCGCTACCCAGCCGTGTAGGCACCAAGACGCAGCTGAACTTATCTCACTGCCTCATGTAGATGAAGATACAAGAAAGTAAAGTGGTAGGGGGAGGTGTTCAACGACAGAAAGCAGTAAAATGAAGTAAGACAGCTTGCCTGCATGGCGAAATGCGTTCCTACGTACGTACACTTTTCTATATTTAGCACTCCTAACGCTAACAGACGTCTGTTTTAGTAAGAGATGGCTGTTTACGTGATCTGACGTCGGATCCTCACATTTATTAGTATGATGATGAATTTCACGTTCTTTAGCTCTATTGCGCTATTCTGTGTTAACCACTGAAGAAAAAGACGAGAAAATCCCAAATGTTATAGCGGAATAGAAGAAAGGAATATCATGCTTTTAAATAATGGAGTTAGTCTGTCACGAGTATACAGGGTGCCATAATTATAGCGAAAGTATATGCGTGGAAAATTTGAAATAGTATTCAGAGCCTTAGGTATTCTCGTCTTTATTGTGTTGACTTGATCATACTTATCTCATTCGGGCATGAAAATATGTCATTTTCGTATGGCCATGATGCATGGAGCAGCATGAGCCGCAGGGAAGAAGAAAAAACCAAAAACTCACGTACGGGCTCGCAAGGCTTTGCAGAGAGACGATAAAGGAAGACCTTAAAGAGAGAAGAGCAGAAGTGCTGGCTGAAGCTGCAGAGGGGGGGGGGGAAGCATCCGCTATGCCCATCGAGACTTCGCCAGTCGCAAAACGAGGATGACTGCTCTCCGGAACCCAAAGGGAACAGCCATTGCATCGAGAAGGGGGATGGAGAAAATCATCTATGACTTCTACTCTGATCTCTTCGACAGCCATGTCCACTTGCCTCCTCACCATCTGAGGGAAGATGGACAAGTCATTCCAGAGGTTCTCCCGTCCGAAATACGACATGCTATCATGTCGGTAAGAAATCGTACGGCACCCCGTCCCGACAGAATAAGACCAGAACACCTGAAGAGCCTTCCGCCAGTACTCATCAATACCCTGGCGAGGCTCTTTACACGTTATCTGTCGGAATGCAAGGTTCCTAAACAAAGACCAGCAAGACCGTGTTGTTATATAAAAAGGGAGATCCACATGACATCGGCAACTATCGTCCAATTTGCCTACTGTCCGTTATCTACAAGCTCTTTACAAGAGTAATCCTTAATAGGATTGAAAAAGTCTTGGATGAAGGACAGCCATGCGAGCAAGCAGGGTTTCGGAAAGGATTCAGCACGATTGACCACATTCACACTGTTTAGAAACTCATCGAGGTATCACGAGAGTACAAGATGCCACCCTGTCTCACCTTCATTGACTTGAAGAAGGCCTTCGACTCAGTTGAGACGGAAGCGGTCGTGGAAGCCTTGGACAACCAAGGCGTCCCTACTCAGTATATAAAGGTACTTCGAGAGTTGTAAAGTAACTTCACGACCGGAATTTCGCCATTCTACAAGAACATCATCATTGACGTGAAGAGGGGGGTCCGACAGGGTGATACAATTTCACCCAAAATATTCACAGCCACCCTCGAGAACGCAATGCGAAAGTTGGAATGGGACGACATGGGAGTGAAGGTTGATGGCCGGCAGCTACACCATTTGCGCTTTGCTGATGACATCGTACTGGTAACACCTAGCATCAGCCAAGCGGAACGAATGCTGACCGAATTCGACGAAACATGTGGATGCATCGGTCGACGAAACATGTGGATGCAGCTGAATCTACAAAAGACGATGTTCATGCGGAACGGATGGGTCTCGGATGCCCCATTCACGCTCAACGGAACGAACATATCCGAGTGCACCAGCTACGTTTATCTGGGTCGGGAACTGAACATGATGAACGACTTGACTTCCGAGCTGGGCAGGAGGAGACGAGCGGCTTGGGGAGCGTACAAGAGCATCGAGGATGTAGTGAAGAAGACCAGGAACACCCGACTCCGTGCTCACCTCTTCAACACCACCATACTTCCTGCTTCGGAAACCTGGGCATTTCGCAAGAGGAAGAAAACGCGGTGAGCGTCATTGCACGCGCAATAGAGAGAGTGATGCTGGGAGTATCCCGTTTCACGCAAGTGAGGGACGGGATTCGAAGTTCTCTCCTACGTCAGCGATCGAAGATTAGAGACGCCGCCGCGTTTGCCAAGGAAAGTAAAATAAGGTGGGCCTGCTAAGTGATGCGCTTTAACGACAATCGTTGGACCAGAGCCGTGAGCGACTGGGTTCCCCGCGATATTAAGCGCACTAAAGGAAGACAGCCGACCCGATGGTCAGATTTCTTCACGAAGTCCTTGAAAGAAAAATATGATGTTCTTCGTGTCCCACGCGAAAGAAGGAACCACTGGGCTACTCTGGCACGCGATCGGGACAAATGGAAGAATTACTGAGGCCCGCTCGACCAGTTCAAAGATCAACGGGAGTCAAGGTGTTCAAGGTGATCAAGGTGAACACTGCTCATTCTCCTATATCTTCATAGTTATTCGTTCTTTTATTCATTCTTTTTTTTATTAATATTTGCTTATCTATGGATCGCGGACAGCTTCACTGCCAATTTTTTTGCTAACCAATCCTAAACTGTAATAAATGAAGAAATATCTAAAGGGCTTAAGTGATAAGTAAATAAATAAGTCTAATCAGATAGCTGAAGTGATTTTTTTATTTATGAATGAAAGGAATGCTTCTTTTTCGTGTTGATTGTACTTACGCTTTATGTTTTTTTTACGCTTCTTTTTTTTATTTTACGTTTTTTACGTTTTTTTTAAACGTTTTCCGCTGTTCAAGGAAAGAGGTCATGTTTTGCAGTTTTTCCCAGAATTTTCTTTTCCTCCAAACAGTCATTGTGATGCCCATCCTCCCTATTTTGTACCATACTTTACTAACTATTTCCACAGAAAATTTTCCATCCTTCTGGAATTTTTTCTGGAAAAAAAAGAGTATATGAAAGATCTGGGATGATCCTCAAGAACAAATTTTCTGCTATAAAATACTGGATTATGGCACACCACGAAATTTGAGAAAGATCACCTAACCACATACATAAGTCAAAGAAATACAAAGCTAAAAAAATGTAAAATAAAGTAAGTCAAGGTACACACAAGCAAATAAAAAACGATAAATGGAAATTTTTAAGGGGATGTTTTACGATTACAGTTCAGGAAATTACGATTTCTATGTGTTGTATCAGGTGGTTATGTGCACAAGAGTTAAAGCAGTCAATTTCGTTATGTGATTGTTATGATTACTTCCTAGTCGACGAAACCATCATAGGAATTTTCGTCTGTTCATCGCTGCATCATCCGTCTTTGTCGCTTCCACCCCAGGGTGAGCTTTGTCGTAGAGTTCTGCGTCCATCAAAATCTACAGTTTCCTGTGGCGTCCATTTCCGGATGAATGATCTGCAATTCACGCAGTTTACAACTCATGACTTACTAGTAAAGCATGAAAACTCGTCTCAACTACACGTGCACGAAGCTCTTCACTTTTGTGTTCCTGCTTGCCTTCGACGGTGCGCTGCCTTAAAGCCATGTACAAATTCATTGCTATTCCGGCCTGGAGTTGTGACATGTGCAGCAAAAGTGCGATCCTCTTGTCATCGTCTACCACCTAAAATACAATAATGCTTAATCACGGTGTAGTTATGATTTTACAGATCGATGGTGCTTGGTCGGTGTCGTTAACGACAGGAATAGGATAGAGCGGTCGGTATCTCTCGAATATGGGAAGACGGTCTTGTTAAAAACTCCCACGTACGTACTCGTTCATAATGCTATCATCATCAAGCCAGGATCTTGTCAGAGCTCCATAATTATCAATTATTGACTATGTGGATTTGCTAAACAAAATGAATGCCGTCGAAGCCTATTTGGTTGAATAAATATCACTGAAAATCTCGCCCAGCAACTCATGAAAATACCACTCTGGACTTTCCACTCTATTTCAAGTTCCAAAAATGTATAAGAATCAAAATGTCGAGCGCACAGCGCTTAAAAAATACTTCTGGCTTATCCTATGTAGAAAGAAAACTAGGAAAATTAATTTTGTTCCCGTCTAAGAAAGACAGTTTATAAATCATAAAAAGCTGGCCTACTTTGAAAAAAATCAGCTTAAAGGCATCACCTCACGAATCTGAGGTAGCACGGATTTCAGGTGGAGTATTCGTATATGGGACCGTAGATTAAGGAGAAGGGGTGATTACGTCAATTTTACGGCTTCGAGCGTTCCGATGCGCTATTTTCCACAAGGAGTTCGATTGGAGCGCGCCAGCCGTGTGCACACGCCGCATTTTCCGGGACGGTCTTTACGGCAATTAGAAAGAAAGGAACGGAATCACACCCCTCACCATAATCTGCGATCCCGTATACGAATAATCCACCCGAAATCCGTACCACCTCAGAATCATGGGGTGATGCCTTTAAAGAGACATATAGAGAGAAGAATGGAAAGTTTATCTGTTGGAGGGATGGAAAAGCACAAATACAGTATCCATGAAGCGAAGAAAATAATATGAAAAATGTTAGCAGCTGTATTTGAAAAATATGTTACTTTTTTATATGCTGTCACATAGGAACATTCCAGAATGGGCGGCGCATAGCTTGTTTGCAGGCGAGCTCCATGCCGGGTGGGGAGCGCGGAACATTCGCGAACGTTCGAGAAAGGCCAGCGCGCTGCGTATATAAGCGGATGCCCTGCCTGCCTCGCCTCACAGCTGATTCTCTGCTAGCGATCCATGTCTCTCTACATTGTGCCGACATCTTCACTCTACAACCGAAGATTTTGTCCTGTGCCCAGTCTTGTTGATGATTTTCTGGATGATCTCGACATCATCGAGAGGGCTCTGAGGCCGCCACAAACGTCTAGGGCTTCTCGCCGAAAGGAAGACTCTGCTGGATGCTTGGATAAGGTACGCAGCAATTTCTACTGATTTCATAGGCCATTCCGCTTACTTTTTCTGATCACAGGTTGTGGATGATGAGTCAAAATTAGCAATTTCTTTGAATGTCGCAAATTTCAAGCCGGAAGAGCTAAAGGTGGACTTGGATGGAAGAATCCTTAAAATCGAAGGAAAGCAGGAAGTGAAGGAGGAGAACGGATACTCACTGAGGTACATTTATTCAGCTGGAAGTTTTTGTTCATTCCTTGGCACTCCATATTATAACATCGTCTTTAGAACCTTCGTTCGCCAATGGGCTCTACCTGATAACGTGGATGTGGAGCAAATCAAACCTTCCATGACCGAAGACGGCCACCTTCGCATCGAAGCTCCTAAACTCGCTAAACCATCCATCACCAGCAGAAGCATCCCGATAGAGAAGAATGCACCTGAGAAGTGAATATGTTTCTGTTGAGCTTCTATGATTTTTTGAATGTATTAATTTCAGATTACATGAAATATGAATTATTTGTAGATCATTTTGTGCTGTATACGTATTATCGTGTGTGCTTGACTTCTCATGTACGATTATTTCTCGTATATACATATATCCAGCATTTTCTCTGTGAAACAGAATAAATTCGTGATTGTCTAACGTGTGACAGTATGTGGGGAATCTTAGTAGTTTTGAAGGCACAACTACGTTCCAGTTAGGACCTGACTTGATATGATTGATAAAGGACGATGCCTCACCACAAAAGTCTATCGACCGACCTCAACATAGCTCTACCACAAAAATCCTCGAGAGTTTAGAAACTACGGATTGTAAGGGCCATTAAAAATCGCAAATTTAGCAGTACAATCCATAGAAAAGAACAATTCTTTACTCATTGAGTTGTCACAAAGGACCCAACTGAACACCTGAGAAGTTTCTGGAATATGTCTTAGAATAAAAGATGGAAAAGGGTGTACATTGACAGAGTGGTAATTTTCATGATGTGCTAGGTTGAAAGATGTACCAAAAATAATAAAAAAAACAAAAATATTGAAATAAAAAACGGAATTGAAGATTGGATCAAATTCTCAGAATTTTTTTATTTCTAGTTTCTGTTTTATGTAGAGTTTTTCTAAAAATGTGAGCAATAGCAAGAAGAGATACGGCTGATTTATTTCTGAACCCTTTTGCATACCGTTCTAATATCACCCCAAATTCCATTCATGGTCGTAGTTTTAATTCAAGAAGGTGATGGATCTTCTCTTTTTGTAGATGATCTTCTACGACAAGCCTATCCTTGAAGTGTTCGGACCGTGAATGTAATCTTCAAATGATAATGAATGAGAAGGTCTGAGTGAAAATAGAGAACCTTTTTTCAATTTCACTTCAATCAAGATGTCTAAACTTTTATTTTTCTATATTTTTAATATAGTATACATAATACTAGATTGTGCGGCTTTTAAAAATTATTTGGAAAAATTTTCCTTTGTTTTTTTTTTGAATTTATCTATTGCTGACAATAATATGCGTTGAGAATTACAGTAGAATAAAATTTTAAATTGCAAAGTACAGCTAGCAGATGTTAGTCAATCGGTGTAGTCCTTCCTCTGTACTTTATCTTCGTACCAGGGGCGGACTAGTGCTTGAACTCTGCCCTTTCTAGCACGACCCTGCGTGTTTGCACTTTTTCCAGGGATTTTGAAAAAATGCAGGATTGCCCGATTTTTTTTGCCTCATTCAGTTACTGTAATCATAAGAGTAACTCAGCAGTTGCAGTTATCATTGCCGCAGTTAATACAGGATGGGTAATAATGATTTCGCACATTTTAAAGCTATGAAACACTTTGAAAAATAATTCTAAAAAAAAGGAAAATATTTCCGAAAAGGATATAAAGTCTATCTATTTGAATTTAAAAAATTATAGATGGTGACAGAAGACGTGCGTCGTTGTGTATACATCTCTTATGATGCTTTCGGAAGTTATTTGTTACTTTCCGGGGCAGCTCTGGCCAAATAGCGTCGATTTTCTTCCTTTTATGGCGTCCTTCAAACCTTAGTGGCACTGAGGACGATGTTCCAAAAAATTTGAGACATGTGGGCTTGAAGCTGGTGACTGTGCTGACCACGCTTCGCCCCACTATGGAGAAATTGAACGCTGGGGAAGCATTTCTCCTGACACTCGTAGCGAACGTTATACAGTATGACCTGCGACGTCATCGTGTTGAAGCCACACATGCTCGGAATCCAAGTCAGCTGGTTTGAGGCTCAGAAAGGTCTCCAATATTTCAGCGTAACCAATCGACAATCAAGAAAAGGTATAAGCCGAGCACGGCAATTTTCTAAAAATTAATAAATAAACTGCCACTTCGTGTACTTGTCAGAAACACATTCACGTTTTCTATGGAGATCCTTTTCACTTCTCAAAAACACTTTAAAATGTAGGAGACTGCCCTGTCCTCCCCCTCCCACCCCCCTACCGCCCCTCCTCCTCCTCCTCCTCCTTTATTAACAGCGTCCATGACGATCATAGCTGTTCGGGTTATTCTAATGATTTCATTAACTAACTGAGGCAAAAAATTGAAGAACCCTGGATTTTTTTCCGTAGAATCTTTGCAAAAAATGCACTCTCATTAGCTCCGAATCGTACTAGAAAGGACACAGCTCAAGCACTGGCTCGTTCCTGGTACGAAGATAAAGTACAGATGAAGGACTACACTGTTCGACTAACATCTGCTGGGAGTAGTTTTAGCAATTGGAAATTTTATTTTACTGTAATTCACAATGCATATTACTGTCAGCGATAGAGAAATCTAGCAAAAAAAAAAACCAAGGAAAGTTTTTTCAATTAATTTTCAAAAGCAGTATAATTTAGTTGAATTGTAAACTTTTTAATGAGAAAAAATTTCATATTTTCGCTGAAACTTACTCATTCTCTTTCATCTGAAAATTACATAGACAACCCGAACACTTCAAGGATAGGCTTGTGGAAGGAATGAGTCCGATTATGCACAAGAAAAGAAGATCCATCACTTCGTTAAATCAAAAGTGCGACCGCAAACTAAGTTTGGGTTGATATTCGAACGTTATGCAATCAGGGTTCAGAGAAAAAGAATCTGCTTTGTTTCCTTTTATTATTGCTACGATTTCTGGAAAACATTATAGAAATGGGATCAAACTTGCAAAAAAAGTCCAGAAGTTCTAATCCTATCTTCAATCCTATTTCTTTTGTTAATAAACACATTCTTCAACCTATTATCTTATTAATGGTTGCTTTTGTTAATTATTTCTTTTGTTCAGATTCCAAAAAAGAAACTTCTCAGGATTTTAGCATTGAATTTGCAATCTCTAGAGGTCGTTCTTGTGACCGTAATTAGTCAGTTGGCTCTTCTTTCTTTAATTCTATCTTCTGTTCTGTCATGACTAAAAAGTTTAAAACTGTTGAAATTCCTTATATTTTGTCACACACGTTACGCAGAAACGAATTTATTATGCTTCACCAAGAAAAAAATTCTTAGATGTATTCTTCTCCACCGGGATGCATCATGGATAGTTTGGCGAGTTTAGGAGCTTCGATGCGAAGGTGGCCGTCTTCGGTCATGGAAGGTTTGATTTGCTCCACATCCACGTTATCAGGTAGAGCCCATTGACAAACAAAAGTTTTAAAGACGTTATTATAATACGGAGAACCATTGAATAAATAAAAACTTCCAGGTGAATAGATGTACCTCATTGAGTATTCGCTCCCCTCCACTTCCTGCTTTCCTTCGATTTTAAGGATTTTTCCATCCAGGTCCATCTTTAGCTCTTCCGGCTTGAAATTTGCGACATTCAAGGAGATTGCTAATTTTGACTCATCATCCACAACCTATGATTAGGAAAAGTAACCAAAAGGGCCTATGAAATCAGTAGAAACTGCTGCGAACCTTTTCCAAACATCCAGAAGAGTTCTCCTTTCGATGGGAAGCAACAGACGTTTGTGGTGGACCTCAGTCCTCTTCCGATGATGTCAAGATCTTCCAGAAAATCATCATTAAGACTGGTCACAGGAGAAAATCCTCAGTTGCAGAGTGATGAGAGCGACAGAACGCAAAGAGACATAGTGATCCAGGCGAATATCATCCTCAATGTCACGTAAGCAAGCGAACTGCTAATATGCGCAGCGTGTTGCCCTTTCTCGAACGTTCGCGAATGTTCTATGCTCGCACCCGGGATGGAGCCGGGTCGCAATCAAGTTACGGGTTCCGAAGATTCCCGAATATTCCCATGACGCATGAATCATTAAGGTAAATGCCACTTCTCATTAAGCTGTTTTCGTTTTCCTTTTGTATTTACTACACTGCACTTTTATTATAATTTCGACAACAACTACATATTCCTTTCAGTAATGAGGTCTCGTATTTTCATTGGTCGTTCGTCCACAAATGTTCGCTGCCTAAGGCTGTAGATCTGACTCGAATCAGATAAATTCGAACCCATCCACCTATATGAATAGTTCAAACGAACAAACTTCAAAATGTCCCGAAAAACAGGAGAAGGAACAACAGTTAAACATAAATCACATGGATTTGATGGGATTTTTCGAAAATTTTCAAAAATTTTTTCAAAAAAATGCAAGCCCTCCATGCAATACAGCCGTAACCAAAGTGTAGTCGCTGTGTGCCCTTTGTATTTTGGAAGAATTGCACTAAAATCTTTTGCGCCCTTTACGTACCCTTTACGTAACGTAAAAAGTGCCCTTTACGTAACGCAAGTCAACGCGTCAAGTCGTAAACAGTTGCGAAAATATATAACGTATTCAGCAAAATATTGAAGAATGTTGTTCATACGCATTGCACTTTTAGAAGATGAGAACAAGATAAGAATATACTCTCTAGGCCTGACGGGAAGAATTTAAGTAGGAATTTCTTCAAAAAAAAAAAGAAAAAAGAGGGAAAACGGTTGCCTCTGCAGTAGTTTCTAGAACTATGAACGAGTATGAAACATTAATAGAAAATATGAAAATGTGAACGCTTTCATTTTGATAAAATCAATTTATTTTTAAATCCAAATGAAGACAGGCTTGGTTCCATAGCTTATTGTTGTCCAGAGGATGTAGTCGCAAAATGTGGGATACTCACATTAGCTGTTAGAATATTATTATGTTTCTGTTACATTATTATTATATTAAATGAATTTATATAAATTGAAGATGTTATATCATATAACAGAATGGCTAATTTTTATGTAGGTATTATTTTATTTGTATGAAAATTCGAGATCCACTTCCCTTGACAATCTCACATAATACTGAGGGCATATGAGGAGAGGGAAGATACAGACGAAAATTTCCGCATGCACATACGAATCCTCGAAAATTTCCCTCTCATCTCTGCTCATTTCCTTACCAATTTTTTTTTGAACGCGTTGCCCAGAAACGTTGTCATGAGGGAAGCACCAAACACCAATCCAATAAAAATCTTATGAAGAGGTTCAGGTTCAAAGAACGACACATCATAACAAGCGAGTTTTTACGTTGCAGGCAGCTATAAACTATTTTCCCCGTATCTCTCATGCTCTCCGCTCATGTGTACATGGAAAATTCCAGAAAAATCTATGACGATATGTATTATTCGGCAAGAAATTAGCTAACCTTTAGAATGTTAGGGAAAAAACATGGAAAGGACCACATTAACGCTAACACTTTAAGATAATGATTAGCGAAGTTGACGAAACCAAGCGTTCAGCTGATTTATTCTCTACATTTAGGGGATAAAGAATTAACCTCATTATTCCTACAGTAATCTGAAGTAATTACTGAATGATTCCATATCTGCTCATTTAAGTATAGGTTTCTTATATTGTTTTATTAAGTAGTATTCAATCTTATTTTTTAATGTTTGCTTAGAAGTTCTGCCTTATATTCGTGTGGATTATCTTCCAATGAATATTGGGTGATTCGACGAACAATACATTCAACAGCAAATCCATAGCTCTCCGCTTTTTCTGCAATTGCGGAAAAAATTGGTAAAATCGTTACGTGACTCATAGCTCTCGTCAATACGATCGGAAATGTTTATAGGAGCTTTGAAAAGCTTTGAAACGTATTGTCATAACTTTTGACATCGGAATTTTCATTGCTTAACACTAATCCCTTTAGTCAACACATTTTTAGATGTTAGAGAATTTTGTTGGCGATATTTATTTGTGAAAATGGACAAGAAGAAGTACCGGTTTGAACTACCAATGCTAAGACCACAACATACACAAATTTTAGTACGAAAAAAGCATGTAAAATTACGTGGGATGCAAGGATTGCTCTTCTTTTTTTACTTCTTCGTTGGTGCAGCCATGATTGGAATGTTTCTTCTGTTCGGCGACGCACTGTCCGTCTTCGGTGCTTCAACGCATAGATGACCTTTGTCGCTGAGTTGAGTATGTACGGCCTCTAGGTCTACATTTTCAGGCAAAGTCCACTTACGGATGAATGATCTGTGATTACTGGTACGTTCTTCGAATGCCAATCCAACCACCACTACCATAAGAACACGTCCCACCTATGAATAAAGCTGCTATCACTTTTGTGCTCCTGTTTCCCTTCCACGGTAAGCTCTCGACCTTCCAAGTGCACATTCAGCTCTTCCGGGCGGAATTGCGAGACGTCCAGCGAAACAGCGAATTTCTTATCGTCATCGACCACCTACAACACAATGGTGAGGTGAGGTATCGATACGAGGTACTACTTCGTACCTGCTGAGTTTCATTCGCCACATGCAGTACAGAATGATCAGCGTCACGCCAGTACGGGTACAGAGAACGTTCGAAACGATCAAAATCGCGCATGTATTCGTTCATCATGCGATTCATTGCACGCGGTACTTGCCATAGATCCATGGTCGCCAATTGGAACTACTATTCCAAAAAATGAGACTACTAACGCCCGGATTCAATTTAGATCTGCGCTGATCTGATTTGATGCGAACATCAATTCCCAAGTGACATATGCAATGGTGGAAAAAACACGGCAAAATAATTGAATTATTGATTACCAAAATCGAAAATCCTATTCACAAACAAACAAACGAGTGCTTAGACATACGAAGTAATGGAGGAAAAAATGGTGATTGGAGGAAAATGACGGCCTACGCTTCATGAATGTTCTTCGATATTCGATATGGCAACAGTTCACCGAGAATATTGTACTGCGGAAGCACCGCAGAACTTCCAATTTCTTTTTCCCCGCAAGATACTTTACGGAAGCACCTGTCACACTTTTCCAAGATACAATCAAATAAATCTGTTTCCTAATGGTTCCAGATTATTCGCTAGTAATCCCAGAAAACAAACAAACAAAAGTAAGAAGGGAAGTTGGTTACGGTTAGTTTTAAAACGTTTAGGTCACATACCAGTGTGGAACTATTCCTTGAAATGTGCCATGGATTGCAAAACAAGGGGGCGTGGCGAAAGTGCAACCGCTGCGGGTGCACTTTATGTTCAACAATATTGCACCGTCAAGTCACAATCGAGAAATTTCCTTTATGTTTCGCAATCGAAGCAGGGAAAAGAAAGAAAAAAACAAGGATGATCAGCGTGTTTACGCGAATATCCATGTCCAGAGGTCAAATTGCACGAGAACATTCGAGATTTTACCAACGGAAGTCCACGTGAAACTTCAATAAATTCCATATGTGGGAGTAGGACGTTTATTGAAGGATCAGATCATACGTTTGTAGTGGATGTGTGGAACATTGATCCATCGAAATAAGTCCCCTCATAAGGGTATAATCGATTCTAGAGCACAGCGTACATAAAATGAACTTTGCTTAATGAAAATGTCTTATTGAAGATTTTAATCTTTTAATAAAAAAATCTACTTCTTGGCACTTTACCACTTTACTAGTTAAAGTACTTTGAAACTTTGAAAGGAAAATTCGCAAAAGCTTAAAGTTCGACTCATATGGATTTTAAAAAAATATTAAAGGAAGATCTTTCTTTTAAACGCTGTTTAAAAGTGATTAAAACAACTTCGGGGTGGACAAGGATCATACTCAAAAAGAAAATTTAGGCAGACTAAAAAAATATCCAAGAAGATCACGATTTTTTTTGGAACCTAAACAACTTGTTCCAGCGAATCACTTAGTTTTTTTGCGCCATCGAGATGGCGTCATAGAGTCCAGTACATCAGACCCACCTCAAGTCAGCGCATTTCGAAAAAAAGGCGAAAAAAGTGAAGTTTCCTGCGAAAAAAAAAGAAAACCTCGAGAACAAACACATCCACAGATCCAGCCGCCTGCGGTGATGTCGTCGTTCGAATGTTCTCGGGAATGGGCGGGACGTCGATACGAGCACGGAAGGATGAGAGAGTATGCCGTGCGCATATAATGCAGACGAATACAGTCCGAAAGGGGTACGGGGGGATTCTGCAGCGACGAGGTTCGATCGGCGCGCGATGTGTCTGTCGAATGCATCGACAGTTCGTTGATTTGTAGACTCGTCGAATTATTCACACGTAGACCGTACAATTTGTTTTCTCGTGCACCCACGATGCCGTTATTTTTGCTACCGTCAACTGCGTTATTTCCGTCACTTTACGACGAGTTGTTTGATGACTACGAGCAACTGGATACATTTACGCAATCTGAAAACCACGCTCAACGTCCCGCAAAGGATTCGCACTGCCACAGCACGCAGCAGGTCCCGACTGAGGTGGGAAGGCGGTGCGTTATTCATCAGTTTTGAAACTACTTATTTTCCCCTCTCATGCGTAATTCTAAGCTAACTCCCACGTGAAATCCAGCAATTTTCAGTCGGAAGAGCTTAGCGTCGATTTGGAAGAGAAAAGTTCACCACCAGTGATCGATGAAGATCAAGAGATAAAAAATCGAACAGTGCATCCGTGAGGCGATGGTCCTACCAACACAATGCACAAGAACCTACTCTGCTACTGTTATTTATTCTTCCAGAATGACAGGTGCTCTATGGATTTGGGTCTAACTGATTATCCTTATCAGTCATATGTGTAGGCGAAAATTTGTGGTTTTTTTTTGCAAGAATACAACCAGCGAGAATTAAAATGCTTGAAAAATAGGAACGAAAATGGAGTTGTGTGGAATTCATCTGCATCTTACGCTGAAAATGAGCTTTTTTTATTTGTACCTTATTTTGAGTAATTTTAAACAAGCACCAAATTAACTTATTTCATTTGAAGAAGAATTTCTGCTTCAAATGTATTGTAGCGATGTATCGTTATTTCACATGTATTTTATTATTTCACATGTATTTTATTATTTCACATGTTATTTTTGAACAAACGCATTCTTTGACTTATTTATTTGTTAATTTATTTATTTTGCTCACGCTGTGTTATTTTTTAACGATCCTCCTTCTTTCAATTATTTGTTACGTGCTTATTTATCAAGCTCCACCCTTGCTGTTTCCTCTATAGAATCAACTAATATTTTTGTTTACTTTTCTGGCTTAACAGCGATCCGAATAAATTTCAACTCAAATTCTTTTTTCTTTTTTGTATCCTGCAAATATGAATAAAGTTATAATTAAATCATTTAAAAGGAAAGAATTTGTAAATCGCGCAATCTCAAATGTGAGCCTGGTAATACGGAGCCGAAGAGGGTGGGATCAACCGAGATGACCAGAGAGGAGTTCGGAAGACGTTAGCAGCCAGTAACAAGGTTTCTGGAACGCCTACTTCATCAATATAATTCTCAACAACTCTACTGAACAATGGTACTCATTTGGGACACCGTTGCGTCCTGTACGTTGTCAAGATAGTCTTGGGATTAGTTCGTTTATTCACATTTTCAACATATTTTCATAAATCCAATTTATTGATCGCTTACATATGATCTAGCAGAGAATTGCTGAATAGGTGAATAAGTTAAATAAGTATAGAGTAAATGAAGTTAAAGAAAGATATACAAAGAAGAATGTAAAGCTCGTGGAAGGATAATTTACGTTCATTGAGGTACAGAACACGAGTCAAAAGGGCTGTATCAGCTGGTTACGTGCTTGGAATTATGACGATACCGATTTTTGCTATAATTACATCTTAGACGACGCAGCCGTGATCGGAATATTTCTTCTGTTCGGCGTTGTTGCATCCGTCTTCGGTGCTTCCACACACAGGTGACCTTTGTCGCTGAGCTGAGTGCGTATCGCCTCCAAATCTACGTTTTCCGGTAGCGTCCATTTTCGGATGAATGATCTGTGCAACACAAGCAGTTGAAAATCCCTGTACTACTAGAAGTAGAGCGTAAGGACTCGTCTCACCTTTGCGTGAAGTTGTTCTCATTTTTATGTTCTTGCTTGCCTTCGACGGTGAGTTCCCTTCCATCCAAGTGCACATTCAGCTCTTCCGGCCGAAATTGTGACACATCCAGCGAAACTGCGAACTTCTTTTCGTCATCTATCACCTAGAATACAGTAATACATAATGTAGCTAGGTGTAGTTATTGTTTGCAAATCGATACGTACTTGGTGAGAGTCGTTACCGACGTGAAGAACAGAATGGTCAGCATCTCTCCAATACGGGAAGACGGTCCTGTCAAAATCTCGCTTGCATTCGTTCATCATGCGATTCATCATGCGTGGAACATCCCAGAGCTCCATAACGAACGGTTAGCGATTGATTTCAGTCACTGAAGTAAGCCATTTTAAATAACGCTATCCTGGATCAGATGTTAGCATTAAAGTGCAACGAGAAAGATCAAAAGAAAAGATTTTTCTCCTGAAAAATAGGAGATATGCTTCCAGAGGGGAATTTGATGTGCAGAGTTGACATTTATGAACGCAAAGTTACTGCTGGCTAATAAAAGAACCAAAACTTGAGCTCATGTCCTAAGGCAAGGGTGTCCTAAGGCACTCGCCCCACTACTGTGGAGCCGTTTTTAGGATATCATCTAACATTCGTGAGATGACTTTTTTCATCACGAAAGAGGAATAGATTTTGAAATACTCAACTCAAACTCAACAAAAATTCAAATAACAACTAGTAACTTTCGGGAACTTCTGGGAAACGTTCATTTATTCTAAGTTAGAAGAGACTGGGAAGCAAAGGTACAGAAAAAAAAGAATGAAATGAGGAAACAAACAAAACCACTTGCGCAAACCTTGAAGTGACGTTGGGGCAGCGTAGCACCTGTTTATGCGTTGATTCCAAGAATATTCCGGAATGTTTACGTGTCGAATTGCGCAAGAGAACATTCTCGAATGTGCGACGCTTGCATTGTTTACGACTACACTCCATGCACGTGATCGGCGCGCGTAAGCGTAGAACATTCGCGAATTTTCACGAAATGCCGCCGTTCGGCGTATATAAGCAGCTCGTCGGCCTGCTTCTCATCAAGAGTAATATTCTGCTGATACACGATGTCTCTCTACACTTTTCCCTCATATTCGCTCTGCGGCCGAAGATTCTGTCCTGTGCCCAGTCTTGTTGATGATTTTCTGGAAGATTTCGACATCATCGAAAGAGCTCTGAGACCTTTGCAAACGTCTATGGCCTTTCAACACAAGGACGATTCCCCTGGATGCTTAGGTAAGGTAGGTGGCAGTTTCTTTTGATCTCATAGGATATTTTGATGACTTTTTGATTCCAGGTTGTTGATGACGAGTCCAAGTTGGCCATCTCCTTGAATGTCGCAAATTTCAAGCCGGAAGACCTTAAGGTGGACCTGGATGGGAGAATCCTTAAAATCGAAGGGAAACAGAAAGTCAAGGAGGAGAACGGATACTCATCGAGGTATGTGTACTCAGTTAGGAAGTTTTGTTTACCCACTGCCAACCTATCTTATCACTAACGCCTTTAGGTCCTTTATACGTCAGTGGACTCTTCCTGACAATGTGGATGTGGAGCAAATAAAACCGTCTATAACTGAAGATGGCCATCTTTGCATCGAGGCCCCCAAAATCACCAAGCCATCCATCACCTCCAGGAACATACCGATAGAGAAGGCTGATAAGTAAACACCGTTCGTGTGGTTGTATGGATAGCACATTCCCTACGTGTTAATATCTATGAATGACTAATATTTGTATTTGTTACTGTATATTTGTACAGTGTAATTCCCCTATTAAATAAATGCAAAAATGGCTAACAATTCGAGAACTTTTTTTCAATACAAGAAGAAATAAATGTAAAAATTTAATTTGTTTGATGGTTATGGCTAACAATAGAACTAAGCACTGGATTTGACCGCGTATGTTGAGTTCTAAGCTTACACTTATTATCCACAAAATTAGCAAACTTCAAAAATTTCACTTCCTGGTGATTGCAAATGCATTTATGAAGTTCCTGAAATATTTCCGAAAAGTGAGATTCGTTCCAGAGTTCGAAAAAAAGTCGCGTTGGGCCAATAGTGGAAATTCAAGGTCCTATTCTCACTGTTAGAAACCGGACAACAAAAAATACCTGAAAAAAGAAATGAACGAAAAATGTCCGAATAGTGAATATATTGAAATAAATTAAAAATAATCTGAAAAAGAATTAGGATAATTAGCACTCAAAATTTCCAAAATCCCAGCAGTTCAACAACACGAAGTTCTGGATATAGATACATCTGACTGCTTTTAGAAGTACTTAAAGGATCACTAAACCATCTGACAATCCCAAAAATCAATCAAATCCAATCTGTTATCTGAGGCAAGTAAGTGTATTTTATGTGTCATTCTTTTTGCTTACACTTATTGATTATGTATTCAAATCAATAAATGTGCTCCTGACAATCATTGCTCCTCTGCCATTTATGAAAAAAACTAGGGTCATTCTCAACCTCTTACTGAAGTTTAACTTCGACGGCTCATTCCTGGAAAACATAGAATAAAATCCCACCTTTTCTGCTCTTTAAGAAAATTAAAAAGATTCGGCTAAGACCCGACTGAGAAGTCTACTAAGAATATAAATTTATAATATAAACACCGTTCTGAGGAGGGCGGAAACCAAAATTCTATCTACGAACCACTTTTTCCGCAATCGGCACCAAACTTCTGTTTCTCAGCAGCCTTCAAAGATTTCTTCTAACTGCAGAAATTCAATATTTTTCGCTTCATCTACTAAAAGATAATATTTAAATTCAGTTACTCCACGTATTCGCTTTCATATGTAGATATTTTAATTTTGCTAAATTCTTTTTTCTGTTATGTGATACTCTGGGGAAACTTAAAGGAAGGGAACGGTTTCCAGGGAAACTCGAACAATTTACACAATCCATAGAATATTCTATCACCATGTTGGGCTTGATGTGTTCTTTCCATGTGACGAGGAAAAAAATTTGCCCAGCACTAATCTATGAACGTTTTAAGAAAATCTCATTACCGTGGAATGCAATACAATGTTTTCACGAAAAAAGCCTTTTTTTTAGAATGGACTGCGTGATAAAACAAATTTCTACCACAGAATCAACTGGTAACGTCTTTAATATTAGGATCAAATTTTTGAGCTCTTAGCAAAGGTTAAAATGATAGCGGATGTGAGTAAATGTATAAAATGGAGTACTGTAATCCAATCCGTATTAGTTAACGTTACCATATAATAAACAAAACAATAATTAATGATGATACACCCATAATAATATCATAACATATAATTCTCTCTTGTACGCTATATCTCTCTCTTGTACGCTGAAGAACAATGGCAGCTACTAGAGAGATGTTGAGCAAAGATGCGCTAAGGCCACTTCTGCATTTAACTCCTTAACGAAATGCCTGTGGTCGACCCCCATCACCAACGAAGTCAAGCTGCGAGTCTACCTATCCGCAACTCGCCCCATCATGATGTACGGATCGGAGACTTGGACAGCACCATCAACGGTTATGGAGAGGCTTGACTGCACGGAACGAAAGCTGCTTAGACGGCTACTTTTGGCCTATGGTATGTCACAATGAAGATCTTTACGCAGAAATTGATGTGGTTTACCGGCGGTTGACACGTGGAAGATATCAACATCTTGCACCGCCATCGAAAGCGACTAAAGTAAATCGTCTTCGCTTCTTTGGTCATATATTAAGGAGACCGGCAGATCGCCTTGTTCAACGAATTCTGAAGAGTTTGTCGGGTTCGAGCTGGAAGAAGCCACCTGGCCGAAAACGGAAGTTCTGGAGTGAGGTGGTGAAAGAGGACTTGAGGACACTCGACGTGGATAGGCAGTTCAGGCGAGACGTAAGGTTTCGCAGAATATGGAATGGCGACGAATGAATTGATTCTGTGCAAGCTCTCGCAGAAGATCGAGAAGGTTGGGCAGAGCTGTGTTCAAGGGGCGAAGATGCGGGTAATCTCGGCGAAGATGCGGGTAATCGCGTCAGGCGATGATATCAGCCCGCCGATTAAGTCAAGTAAGTCAAGTACAAAAACTGAACTGCAACAAAATAGGCAACCAGCGACTTTTACAAAAGAACCTCCTTCATTGTCTGAGCAAGGAAAGAAAAAAAGTAATTGAGATCCTTGAGCAGATTTCAGGAACCATGCAACCCAACTGCTTGATATTCGGGGCATAATGAAGTTCAAATAATGCGAATTCGCGACAACCCGCAAGGTGTTGAAAGATATTTTAGAAAAAAAAAGATTTTTTAGAGCGAAAGAATCACCGTCTGGGCTGAATCCACTTTATTATTAACAGATTTTTCAGAAAATATCACACAGTCCGTCAGATGTTTTACAGGCTGCTTGGCATCCTCTGCATACTGCTCCTGGCTTATATATCTGCTCCTTGAGAAGATTTCCTCTGAAAATGATTAGTGTAAAGTTCATGTTGCTGGTAAAAACGTCCTTTCCCATTTAATAAAAAGTATGTGTATATTTGTATACAAAACATACAATACAGCTCACGAGATCGCTAAAGAATAGCTGTGTGCCCCCAAGACTTTTCTTCGTTGGTGTGATCCGTTCTCACTTACTTAGTTTAATCCCATGATACCGTGTTAAATGAAAGTAATGTTAGTATTAATATCATTAATATTAATAATAATATATAATATAATAACATAATTATTTAGTAATATTTTTGAAAGTAACATGAACAGACCGAGAAGAACTGAAACGTTTATCTTCCGAACGGAATTTATTTGCGAACTTTCCCATTCGTCACTAAAATTGCGGTGTTGATGAAATAAAAATGTAGATTCGATTCTTAGTCATGTAATTCTACTATAAAACACCCGAGAATAATTTGGCTTTGAGTAGACTAGTAAACAGCACAAAAGTCTAAACACCCCTTGATTCTACTTGTACACAAAAGTGTAACCACTATTGAGGACACTTAGCAATATCAGTTTGCTTAGGGATTCCCACACAGAACGCCAAAGTACTGTTGATATGATGGGAATCGACTTCTAATATGAAACCGAATCTTGAAAAGATCTTCTATCTCTCAGAAATGACAAAAGGTACTGGAGGTATGGGGATTCGAACCCCAGACTTCTCGCATGCAAAGCGAGCGCTCTACCCCTGAGCTATACCCCCACATTTCTATGTCTTCTACAACAGCCCCACACCATGTTCAATTCTGCGCAAATTTCTTATTTAAAACATAGCTGTGGTCAGAACCGGCCAAATGACTTTCTGAAACGTTCCTCTGTATGAAATTAAGGTTCCGCTGGGACCTGGACTTTTAACTATTCATCCGGAAATTTTCCTCAAAAAGAATCGAATAGACTCCATAACTCTGAAATTCATCTCTGTTCAAGAGGACTATGACAGGCAAATATGAAGAGCAACCGTCCAATTATACGGTACTTTGGGACCCTCATGAGCAGCAGTTTACCCGAATGCGATAGGTTAGTGCAGGAAAACGAATGATCTCATCTCTTTCTTCTCTGGCTCAATGAATCCACAAGTCGACAAATCCTACCCGAAAACTCACGCTGGACTATATCGACACACGATGAAGGATTTATCGTGGCATGTCTGTATCGCACAACCGAGCCTCACACTACTTGCCCATGCCATCTAAAATACATTTTGCTCTTTTTTCCATGTCGTTCTCGAAAATTCGACTAATCCATTTCGTTCCAGAAATGATCATAAAAGCTGTGCTCACCTGAGTAAAAGCTGATTGATCGATTTCTTTGTTCTTCAGATTTAAAGTGTAGGTCACTTGCCGATCAATTGTTTCTTTGGTGATCTGATCCCACCAGCTCGTGGCTGCCTGGAACACTCCTCGATATGCCTCGCATCGATTTTCTTGTTGTTTTTTATACTCGACGGTGTCCAGATTTATTTCGTATTCGCATAGTTTATTATATTATGTTATATTTATTTCGTATTATTGTTCGTATTCGCGACCATCTAGGTTTTATTTAAAATTTAAGAAATACTCAACCCACTTCTTCAAAAGCAGGTACTGGATCTGCGTTCGGCATTGGGTAGACGTATACGTTTTCTCCGTACCCTGGTCGAGTGTTCTCGTCCGATTTCTTGAATGAGCAACCGTTCGCGTATTCGATCGCCGAAGCCTCGGTCTCGCAGTTATAAATCTACGAAAAGCGAACTCATTAGTCTAAATTATTACATTAAATAGATAAATAATCCTCTTTTCGCTTACCATCTTTGGCATAAACAATGATGTAGGCAATTTACTTGTACTCTTGCCATTTTGTACCAAACCCCTTGCAAGAAGACTTCTACAATTTCATTCGTTTAGGCCTTCGTCAACTTAAAATGGTGCAGATTATGGAGAACTACACATTATGCTCTTAGTATGTGTTCTAATATTTCATTTTACTCCCTTTTATGAATATTGGTTAAAAAAATAATTGAATTTTCTGCTTTCTTCCTACATTTGGTTTAGTGCAGTTTCCATCTCCAAAGGATTAGATTTAGTTGATCTCTTCTTGCAAACTTTGGTGCTAATACTTCCACAAAGATCTATGGTATCACGACAAACCTTCGAGTATTGTGAGCTTCTAGAATTTTCTTTCTTCCTTCATCGGTCATACCTTTATTGCCTTGACACATTGTGTTAGTTCCACCGCCTGAACACTTATTCACAAATAAATAAGTTAAAATAGGTTTGATTCTGGTCTTTTCTTCTCTGAACTAGGAGAGGATAATCGAAACGATGAGGCTGAGAGGCTACTTATAGACTCAGAGTAATCTCTCCCAGGTAATGAATGACTAGTAAATACTCATGCAAAATATATTCGTAAATAAATAATGGAATGGAGTTCTTGACTACTTCCCGTTTTCGGAGCTGTACCTCCAGCAAGAACGTACAGGTTGAGAACGAATTGTAAGGTTACCTGGAGCCGGTGGCGTTCCTTTATACATACACAGCCCAGTCTGTTTCTTGCAGGTTGAGCCTGGATAAGTTGTGCAGTCCTTGTCGTTCGTGCACTTCGATCCCTTTTCGTAGATGGTGTTGTTTCCATAGGCGCCTCTGAAGAAACTTTCGGTTTTCAAAGCGTCTCATATCATACTTATTTGATTTTTATATGTGAAAAATCCAAGCGCAATTTTAGGGATCTGTGACAAGTGGAATCCACGCTTAGAACGCAAAAATAATATGTGAGTAGGTGTGTTATGAGAATTAAATGAAACTAAATTGAGAATTATGAGAAATAAAAGATGATGAAGATGAAAAGTATGCCAAAATGCTAATGGCTGAAAAATACTATGGTATTATTACGAAAGGGAGGATGTGACAGAGTCGATTAGAGGTTCGGTTGTGACTGCACTCATTTGATGGTTCGAAACCGATCTGGTGTCAACTAAGCCTTTGGTCGCTCTGGGGTCAATTGATTAGTACCAGCCCCTAAAAGGATGCGCTTACTGCGTGAGCTCATCCTTTTAGGGATTGCTCAACGTTGTGCACTTGCCTTTACCAATAGCATTCAGTAGCCAAATTTCTCAAAAACAAATGTTCTTCTCGTAATTAGCTTGATTGGAAAATGATAGGTTAGCTTGTCAGTGGAAAAACTTGACAAAACTCACACGAGGTTATATACGCATGATATGTGAGCTTCCATATCGTTGGCACATTTCGCGTATGCGCATCCAATCCTCAAAGTTTTTGCGTATGCCATCTATAAGCATTTTATTTTGCGAAATATTTTTGTTAACATAATAACCACCAGTGTTTGGAAGAAAATCATTTTCTTTTAAAATTTATAGCTATTTCAAGGCTACTTTTGGTCCTACTTAATCTCAAAGAATTTTGCCTACGGTAAGTAGCACAACCATACATTTGAAAGACTCACGTTAGCAAATGTATACATCCGAGGGTCACTGTAAACGTTTTCCGAATTTTGTATCCCATATATGCGACCGGCGTTTATCCACGAATTCAAAGCTTCATCAATTTTTTGTGTTGGATCGATGTTCCCTCCTCCGCTGTAGACTCTGTAAATAGACACATCAAAACGTAAACAACCCTACTATTAGCTGTTGGATAACTACTTGTTAGCTAGAAGCGACTATTATGTGAAACTTCGCACTTTTTTAAACATGAAAACCGCTAAATATAACAAAGTTCCTATGCAAACAGGAGATTACACAAAGCAGTACAAAATCGGATATTGATTTTCCTAACTTCAGAGAATAACATCCAAGTTCTGAACTATCACTTTCAATGATTTGTGGGAGATTTGAGGAATTGGAATCTGTGATTTCATAGCGGTATAAGTAGAGCATCTGCTGTTCTTCTCGTGCAAGGATTCTCTTTATCTACCAAAATTCTCTTTTAAATCAGAAAACTAACGTTCCTGTATCATTCAAGCTATCTTTAGGAGAGCTCTAAAATTTCCCAGTGTACTCAGGATAAATGTGCTAGTCGTTACTCACATAGCTAAATTTTGAGCAAATCCTTTGAAATTAGTGATTTTTCCAGTGCATTTGTCCAGTTCAGCTTGAAGATCGTATTCCATCCGGCAGCTATATGACTGAAAATGCAGTTTCAGTGCCAAGCTTCAAAAATGTTTCTGCTACAAGGGCAATTTTGTACTCCTCGAAAAATCCTTATGTGTCAAGTTTGTAAAATCCATTAGTCGGACAAACCGTCAACTAATCACTGAGAAATTCTTATGGAGGATGTGGAAATTTATGTCAGCGGTATCAGAGATCCCAGCTACACACCTCTGCAAGACTTGACTTACTTGACTCTTACGGTAGGCGGATGTTACGGCCTAATGTGAGTGTCAGCATCTTAGACTCGCAATGAATCAAGGTGCCCTCAAATCCTCATTCAATACCTCAGTCCAGAACTTTTTTTCAAGACCGTGAGGCCTTTTCAAGTCTGTGAGCATCCTCACGACAACTTAGACAAGGGGGTTAGAGGATCACTCCATAACTTGACAAGGAAGTGGAGATGGTTCTGTGACTTCTTCAGATAGCCGGCCAACGTGTCTTTCCCAATTTTCCGCGTGTTACTCCCCGTACTTGAGCTTCACATCGAATAACGGATAGGTAGACTCGCAAATTCTCTTAATTGATATTACGGGGTAGACCACAAACCCTTGGTCAATGAGTTGAGTGCCGGATTCTCCTCAGAGCATCTTTGCCGGGGCCGCTGTCATAAGCACAACAAATTTCGATAGAATTTTCACACCATGCTGCAAGTTTGCACTGGTAGAAACAGATATACCTACATCGCCTTTCATACATCATACTCGAAAACCACCAGCGACGAGCAGATGGTGCTAAAACGACATCGGCTGAGCACTGCTCAACCGTTCTTCGCATGGCGTCATCAACGGCAAAGATGAACTGAAAAGGTCCCGCCATGGCCCCCTGTCTCACCCCATTTTCCATTTCGAACGGTGTTGTATACGCAGTTGGTGTTCGAACCGCAGCAGTTGTTCTCCTATTCATGTCGATCATTAGGCGTACGGATTTTCCTCGAGCACCATCGGCGCAAAACTCATGCGACCTCTGTAAGGAGAGTCGAAAGTGGCTTTGAATTCTACAAAAGCTATCTGCAGAAGCTTCGAATACCGCTGCGGAAATTTAATCACTCTCCTCACAGTAAACACCTTGTCATTCGTCGACCCGACAGGGCAAAAAGAGGCTTTTTCGTCGGTGTTTCTTGGTTTCTTGTTTCTTCGTGATGACTGTTTAGCCGATCCACGATGATCAACTCCAAAACTTCGAACATTAGAGCGGCAAACATATTCCTTGGTAGTTCATTTGTTCCATTTGTTTTGTTAGACAGATACCCTCTTGCGGGGCGCGAATTATGACAGCGCGTCTTCACGAATTAGGAATCCACTTGGCTGACCGCAGCGAATATCGGTCACTGGGCGTTTAGGGAAAGGAGGGGGGGCTTTCCGGTTCTGCGAGGTATTGAAATTTCCTCTTCAGTTGGTCAGCGTTGCCTCCCCGAAAGCAAGTCCGCTGGTATCATTGAGGACTGTTGAAAAGCCCTTCATCTTGCTGCTATGCTGCCTTTGTAGACTATAAGATTTCTCGAGTTCTTTCCCTCCCGTACCTTTTCAAACTCCTTCGCTCTTGACATCCATTCATTCTCAAATTAATGTTTTAGCTGACCCTCCAAATCGAGCTTAGAATGACGTTAAACTCCACGTCTTCTCTTCTGGAACCGTACCGTCAAGGTGAGAAGAATAGGGTGGTGGTTGGAATTTAATACGACGTCCTAGACAGCTCTTGATTCTCGGATATTTGAAAATGGAATGTTCTTTGTCAGAGCGTAATGAAGTTGAAGCTTATGAGTCAGCATCTTTCGCTTGCGCAGCTCCTCTGGCGTTAACCGCGTTGTCTCTTGCCACGTAAGTTGATCGCATCGATGATTCCTCTTAAACGAAAATGAATTTATTCTGCTCCCAATTGTCTATCTAACAGCTTCAGTTGTTTGTTTACTTCACGGGATATACCATTTTCGTAACACATTGGATTGCTATGGAAGTCCAACCTGCATTCAAACCCCTTACAACTAAGCCTCGCTGGCTTGGTATCTTTGACCTCAACGTGTTGATTTCATCATAGAACGCTTCCCTGTTGAAGTTTACAGCTGTTTCCGTAGATATTCGCAGAATTGTTTACCCAAGGGAAATACATCAGTGGAGAGAAATGAATATGTACTCGTTTCACGCGCGTTGATGAAGATATAAGAGTGCTATGATAGTGGACTACTTGCGCGCACACAAACAGTTGTCTTTGCGAAAATATAATTTATTCCGAACTTTAAGCTTCGCTTACCAAAGAGTACATCTTCGATCCTGTAGGCACAGTTCCCAAGCTTTGAAATGGTGCGCCTTCTACAATACTCTGCCTCAATTGGTTGTGAACATCAAGAAACTTATCTTTTTCTGCATTTTTCGCGTTCTGTTGAGGGTCGATTTTACACTCTGAAATAAAATAAAATAACTCGGTTTTGCAGTCGCGTCAAGAATATTTGGAACAACATACCAATCAACAATGCGAACGTGCACAAGCCTAACTCCAGGACTAGATCTGAACGTTAAGTCTGCAGTTAAAAAAAAAACTTGCCTATCGCAGAGTGTACATGAGTTGTGAGCGCGATAACGCAAAAAAACGACAGCAGACGTTCCTAAAAGCAACGTTCCTGAAAGCAACGTTCCTGAAAGCAACGTTTCTGAAAGCCGTACTTTCAGTAACAAATATGGAACGAATAACTTACTCTTGATCGCATTGAGTACGGGGGAACTTCTAGAAATGGACTGTTCCCGCCACCTTTATATTCGCCTCATAAGGGCCTCTGCTTTCACCTTTTATTGTTAGCTCATATTGAACGTAAAAAATACAGTAACTCTACAGAATAAGCCATGTTTACTTTAGTTGCCATGCATTAACCAAACCATGCAAGCGTTGATGACTGCACTTTTCGAAACGTGATCATGAAAAGATTTGCATATCGAACTTTTTAAAATTGCGCTTACAGCTGCTACTCAGTTAAGAGCAATTCAGCGCAAAGCTTCCGAAACGTTCCTTATGCATTTATTCTTTTTCTTGTACACAGCAGAGCATCTGAAGATGTCTTCTTCAAAAAAATCGCTAGTGCTAATGAGAAAAAATGCATCAGTCACATCTGCTCTGTTCATTGCCACACAGGAAGCTTCTCTGACTAAAATCTGCCAGACACTATGTGTTTTTATTTGCTCACATTTCTCTATGAAGGGGAAAATTCCAAATATAACATCACATTCAGATTGGAAATGAAGATAAATCATCATGAAAGTCAATCCTCAGAAATTAGTTTAGAATGGTTAGCCAACATGTCGTTCACTAACTCTAACTGGATATTTTAAGGTCTAGGTCTAGCACACTAAGTCTATCTTCTTCTCTTGTCCTTTTTCTCTTTACTTCCCAGCAAAACCAACTATGGACTTCGGAGTTATCATTCCATTCAGTCAGCCCCTACTTAGAACCAGATATTTCTTGCCTTGTTTGAAATATGTCCTCATATCTGACGTTTGAAACCCTCAGACATTATGCGGTTGCATTCTTTCACAAAACAAATTAGGTGGGGCTTTGATTTCATTTTAGGCCAGTCCTATGATTTCCGAACGTTTTTTGGTTGAGACGGCCGCTTTCAAATATGAGACTGCTTCGGAATTTGCCCAAACACTGCTAAATAATCGATGAAAAAACTTTTTTCTATTCCGAGAACCTACAGACGTTGTGCGAAATTCGCAGGCAATTACAAACATTTATTGATGGCTTGAAGTAGTTTTGATGTTTAGATGTTGAAACCTATTTGCCTTTCACATAAAACAAAACACTTAGGAACAATGTGACATTGTATGAAATTAACATTCACACGTAATTGCATTTATTTGCTTTGTGTCTGCGATATCGGTCCAAAAACTATATGAACGGCTTATTTGAACAGCATTCCTCGCAGGTGTTGAATTTAAATATTTAGTTATCCTTTTCATAATAGTATCTACGCGGCTGCATTCTGCAGATGCAGATGCAAGATGCAAAAATGAACCTGTGACTTTCTTGCCTTTTTTTAAAATATATCCTCATATCTGACGTTTGAAAAAAACTGGGGTCCGCTCACCTTTTATCAGGGTCAAGCGTGTGTTGAGAATTTCTCAACAGGGGGTCGTAAGAGGGGTGTCGGATCAGGGGGGGGGGGGTCGTAAGAGGGGGTCGGAAAATTAAGAAAAAATTCAAGTAGGGATCGGAAAATCAGAAAAAATGAAAGGAGCAAAGAGAAAATGGAGACGGGGTTGTCGTTTTCAAACAAACACATATTAAGGTGTACAAAATGAAGTGTAATTTAGGTATGCGACATTCAGCAGAAAAACAGGAGTGAAAACTGCTTCTTTTCAGAAGTGGTGCTGAAACTTGAAGGATGATCAGCAATGAATGGCATTTTTTTATCGCATATCGGAAGATATTCACAACTGAAACGTATTCTAAGGCTTTTTTTCAGGTCCCGATATCTGCGACTAAAAAATGGAAAAGTTGTCTCAAAGAAGAAGAAACGTCAATGATGCATATTCAGTACTTGAGTTCTGTTTAATATAAAAATAAATGATATAGAATAAATAAATTTTCTTCAATAATCGAATAAACGATTGAAGAAGACTCGCGGTTGCAGTTGAGGAAGACTACTGTAGCAAAAAAGTTAGGATAAAAAGAGGGTACACAAACCAAAAAATGATTTTTAAAAATTTATTCTTCATAATTCTGGTAATGAAACTACTGCGCTTTTTGAGCCAATCTTGAAAATGGACCACTTAGCATTTTTTGTTGCTCTAACTGATGCTTGATGACGTCGGAGTCGCTTCGGTGGCACAAACCAAAACAATTGAAATCTTGAATAAATGTGATGCATAATAAATAAAGTGATAATGTTGTGATGTGATAAAATAGGAAACCCATTATTTTAAATGCAATTAACTACCTGAAAGTTTTTGTTCTTTCAAAAAATCGACTTTTTGTCAAACCCATCAAGTCTAAGCACTACAAAATTACAGTTCTACAAAACAAAATTACAAAATTACAGTCTACACAACAAAATTGTCTGTTACTAATTTATATGAAAGAAATGAAACTAACCAGAGGTGACTTCGTATTGAGTACCATAAAAGTCTTCATAGTTTGCGCAGTGCTTTGGCACCCTTCGGCACAATTCAATATATTGAAGATCTGCAGTTGTACGGGAACGCAGCGTCGAAAATTCGCTTAGGAACGGATGACAAACGAGATCTTCAGAAGCTAACAGAAGTGTAAAAGCACTAAGTAAAAGTAGAAGCATAGCTGCAATGAAAAGCAACTACGCTGGCTCAAGTTGGTAAGTGTAGTGCAGACTTATTTATGCGCGATTACAAAGACTTTGTTAAGGACATCTACTAATTGGCCATTACACGCTCTGTTGAAATAGGGCTGATGCTGTTTCTACCGAAATTGGATGGTTCAACGAGATGCCGCGGCGTTTTTATTGTGACGGTCAGGGATCAATCCCTACAAAGGTGCTATTTTTGCATTTGGCGTAAAAGAATTTAGAGAGCACACTTCTCATCCTACAGTAACGAACTTCCTATCTTCAGTCGAAAAAACAATTCTGATGCTGCTACTGAGCGAAAAAAGACATCTACAGGCGCAATTAGGGTTAAAATTGGTACAAAGTAGGCTTCACGAGTTTCTGAATATCTACGCTCAAAGTGAATTTTATGCAATAAAGCTGGCTGCGGTCTGTAGAGATAGATTTCTTCTATATTTCTACAAAGTTTTGGTGGCCCTAGCTTTCCTAGTCTTTTTGAAACCTAGTTGAGAAAAATCCCAATTTTTGCCTCAAATTTTCGAGTTATTCTCAACTAGCTTTTGAGAGAATCAGAACACCTACAGAGGCCAAAATTTGCAATCAAGGGTTTTCCTTGATGCTCTATCCAAATATGAAGTCGAGTTTTTCAACGGCGCTACCGTATCCTCGCAACGGGATAAAGAGCGAAATCTCAGATTTTCGGCAACGCGTCAAAATCTGTGTGACTTTAAACAAATTTCCATAACTCTGCTCATAGTTTATAAAAACGAATTCGTTTTGAAGTGTGTTGTAGAGGAAGATTTTTGCTATCACAGCTTTCCTTTACTTTTTTACAGTTGGTTTTCGTCTCTAAAAAAGCTAGTTGAGAAAAAGTTGAGAAAAATGCCAAATTTCTCAACTTTTTCTCAACTACGTTTCAAAAAAGCCAGAGGGTCCCTACAAAAGATTTTTTAACCATTTCATAGTGCAATCTTCCTCTACACAACGCAGCCAGCTTTTTCTTCTTATGTCTCTTCGTTACTGAGTTATTCATGTTTATTTCAAGGTAACAAAATCCGACCTGTCCAGCAGTAACTTCCAATTAAGACCTGGTTTTAATCGCTAAAATAACTTCTATATAACACTTGTATGTGGCAAACAGTGCTCTAAACACAATTTCAAAAAATTGCCGGTGACAATGTTCTCCTCAGTGAATTTTTCGGTTCTGCAAAAATCTAGATTCCGGTGGGGATCGAACTCTCATCCGTTCATTTCCTTTGTCGATGAGTAAAATTGTTTATTAATAGTTGGAAATAGTGTGAAAATTGTTTTAAAAGGTGTTCTCCTTCTTTTCCAGCTGTTTTTTTTCGTTTTGCAAAAATAATGGTTCCGGCGGGGATCGAACTTTTGTTTATTGTTTAAAACTTTTATTTTTCTTGATCTTCTTCCATCTGGCACACGTCGCATCTTGAAAATAATTAACATGAACATATAATTTCTAGTTATTATTTATTCCATTCCATTAAAATCGCTGCATTACAATATGTATTTTGTTTTATTTGTAGCATTACTATTTTTTAAAACAATTAATTATTTCTTTATTACATGGTATTGTTTTTATTTATTTATTAGGCGTTTATTTGTCTTTTAAATTTTTTATTATACCCAAATTTTGATTGCTGTGTGGGCAGCTATACTGGTAGGAACGAGATGAGGGGGTCGTTTTTAGGAGGGTTTGCGAGGGGGAGGGGGTCATTTTTGGGAGGGTCTGCGAGGGGGGGGGGGTCGTTTTCAGGAGGGATTTTTCCTAACTACACGCTTGACCCTGCCTTTTATGTTCATGTCACCCAACATCGTGCTAAATAGCGAGTTCATTCATCATGGCGACTTTACTCTGTCACTTTAAAGGCACCATACCACGGATCTGACGTGATGAAGGAATCCACGGCAAAAGCTAGAGATGGATATGTAGATTGCGGGATCAGGGATGATTCCGCTCACCTCTCCCTAATCGTCCTTAAAAAACGGCGTGAAAACCGCCTTAGTTTCTATGAGGAACGTTAGAACGCTTCTCAGTGTATACGTTTTTTTCTCCTCAGAAACATATTCATAGGTTTCACTTGAATGTGAAGATGAGCGGAACCTCCCCTGATCCCACAATCTACGACCCTGTATAGAGTTTGTTCATCGGAAATCCATACCACGTCAGATTCGCGAGGTGATGCCTTTAATTCTCCACAAAGGCAGCAAACTTCAAAAATTTCGTTTCTGAGTAGTTGCCATTGCGTCTGTTAACGAAATGTAGGAGAACTAAATGGAGGTAAGAGTGGTACATACGAAGTTCAGCAAGGAATTATTGCTTTTTAGAAAATTGTGCTGCATGGTTGGAATTCTTAGAATATGTGGTTGCCTACTAAAGTGGGCAGAAGTTCATCCAAGTGGGCAGGTTGGATGTGTTCAGTGTTCGAAAAAAGTGGTGTTGAGGAAATGGAGAGAAGATAAAAGCAGTGAGAGAAATCCACTAATCTTCGCTTTTTCTTCTAAAAAGTACTTTTTAACTTTAGTAACTTCTGATATTATTTTTTGTAGGTGGTTGTTTCAATTCTGCCTTAGTCTCTTTTTCTGATACGTGGATGGTCCTCACAGACAGAGAAACATGGACTTGACAGACTCTGTCTCCTTTCGATGTACAAGTCGAGTCGACTGATGTAAAGATGTGGTGAAACTCAAATGATACAAATTCTCAACGACTCGCAAATTACTGAAAAGTATTTTAGAAAGAGTTTCACCGCCTGATCAGAATCCACTTTATTATTAACAGATCTTTCAGAAAATATCACACAGTCCATCAGATGTTTTACAGGCTGCTTGGCATCCTCTGCATACTGCTCCCGGCTTATATATCTGCTCTTTGAGAAGATTTCCTCTGAAAATGATTGGTGTAAAGTTCATGTTGCTGGTAAAAAGGTCCTTTCCCATTTAATAAAAAGTAGCTGGTAGCCACCGTTTTTGAAAAGAGATGAGAGCAGAAAAAAGTTTGAGACGCTCATCTTCACTGTGGCCTCAATTTTTTTCGATTTCAAGCCTCATTTCTTTTGGAAATGTGGCAATGAAGCATGCTCATCAAATAGCCGAGTTTTTGTAAACAATAGAGGATTATCTCTGTCGATTATCGATTAACTGGTTTTTTATTTTTATTTTGAAATTTCCAGATGAATAGTTAAAGGCATCACCCCACGAATCTGAGGTGGTGCAGATTTCAGGTGGAGTATTCGTATACGGGATGGGAGACTAAGGAGAGGGGGGTGATTCCGTTCATCTCTTCCTAATTGCCGTAAAAAACGCCTCGGAAGATGCGGCGCAGCACAACGCTGCCGCACTCCAGTCGAACTCCCTGTAGAAAATAGTGTACCAAAACGCCTGAAGCCGTGTCTTCCGGGCCGTTTTTTACGGAAATTAGGAAGAAATGGACGGAATCACCACCCTCTCTACAGTCTCCCATCCCGTATACGAATACTCCACCTGAAATCCGTACCACCTCAGATTCGCGGAGTGTTGCCTTTAACTATTCATCTGGAAATTTTCCTTGAAAATAATCGAATAGAGTTCATAACTCTGAGATTCATCTCTGTTCAAGAGAATTATGACAAACAAATATGAAGAGCAACCGTCCAATTATACGGTACTTTGGGACCCTCATGAGCAGCAGTTTACCCGAATGCGATAGGTTAGTGCAGGAAAACGAATGAGCTCATCTCTTTCTTCTCTGGCTTCAAAAGCTCAATGAATCCACAAGTCGACAAATCCTACCCGAAAACTTACGCTGGACTATATCGACACACGATGAAGGATTTGTCGTAGCATGTCTGTATCGCACAACCGAGCCTCACACTGCTTGCCCATGCCATCTAAATTACATTTGATATTTTTTTCCGAGGAATTTATCGAAAATTCAGCAATCCTCTTTTGTTACAGAAGCGATTATATAAGCTCACCTGACTGAAACTTGAGTGATTCTTCAGATTTACACTGTAGGTCACTTGCCGATCAATTGCCTCTTTGGTGATCTGATCCCACCAGCTTGTGGCTGCCTGGAACATTCCTCACATATGTATTGTATCGATTTGCTTCTTGTTGTTTTTTATTCTTCGACAGTGTCCAGATTTATTTCGTACTATGGTTCGTATTCGCGATGATGTAGTAAAGAAATAGTGATAGTTTATCTTCGTAGCATTGCATGTACCGAAAAGTTAAGAGAATACCAATAATTCTACCAACTCGTATAGATCACGGTAAGCGAGATTATAATTTCATAAGCATTTGCAGACAGCAGTCAACCAACAACCTTTTTTTATAACCTAAATGGTCCGGGGTTTATTTAAAATTCAAGAAATACTCAACCCACTTCTTCAAAAGCAGGTACTGGGTCCGCGTTCGGTATTGGGTAGACGTATACATTTTCTCCGTACTCCGGTCGTGTACTCTCTTCCGATTTCTTTAATGAGCAACCGTTCGCGTATTCGATCGCCGAAGCCTCGGTCTCGCAGTTATAAATCTACGAAAAAGCGAACTCATTAGTCTAAATTATTACATTAAATACATAAATAGTTCTCCTTTTCACTTACCATTTTTGGCATAAACAATGACGACGGTAATTTATTCGAGCTCTTGCCATTCTGTACCAAACCTCTTGCAAGAAGACTTCTACAATTTCATTCGTTTAGGCCTTCATCAACTTAAAATGGTGCAGATGATGGAGAACTACACACTATGCTCTTAGTACGTGTTCTAACAATTCATTCTACTCCTTTTTATGAATGTTGGTTAAGAAAAATAATTCAATTTTCTGCTTTCTTCCTACATTTGGTTTAAGGGAATTGCCACCTCCTTAGGGTTGATTTAAATGATATCGATGTTAATTGATTCTTGCAAATTCTCGTGGTCCTTCTAATTCCAAATTTTGAAGTCTACAGCATCACGACAAACCTTCGAGTATTGTGAGCTTCTAGAATTTTCTTCCTTGCTTCATCGGTCATACCTTTATTGCCTTGACACATTGTGTTGGTTCCACCGCCTGAACACTTATTCACAAATAAATAAGTTACAATAGGGTAAATTCTGGTCTTTTCTTCTCTGAACTAGGAAAGGATAATCGAAACGATGAGGCTGAGGGGCTACATTTAGACCCCGAGTAATCTTTGCCAGGTAATGAATGACTAGTAAATACTCATGCAAAATATATTCGTAAATAAATAATGGAACTGATAACAAGTTCTTGACTACTTCCCGTTTTCGGAGCTGTACCTCCAGCAAGAAGGTACAAGTTGAGAACGAATTGTGAGGTTACCTGGAACCGGCGGCGTTCCTTTGTACATACACAGCCCCGTCTGCTTCTTGCAGGTTGAGCCTGGATAAGTTGTGCAGTCCTTGTCGTTCGTGCACTTCGATCCCTTTTCGTAGATGGTGTTGTTTCCGTAGGCGCCTCTGAAGAACCTATTCGTTTTCGAAGTGTCTCATATCATACTTATTTGACTTTTGTATGTGAAAAATCCAGGCGCAATGTGAGGGATCTGTGACAAACCGAAACCACGCTTAGAACGCAAAAATGATATGTGAGTAGGGTTGTTATGAGAATTTAATGAAATTAAATTGAGAATTATGAGAATTAAAAGATGATGAAGATGAAAAGTATGCCAAAATGCTAATGGCTGAAAAATACTATGGTATTAGTACGATAGGGAGGATGTGGCACAGTCGATTAGAGGTTTGGTTCTGACTGCACTGCTCATTTAATGGTTCGAAACTGATCTAGTGTCAACTAAGCCCCTGGTCGCTCTGGGGTCAACAAATTAGTATCATTCGTCTCTGGAAGGATACATAGAAGGACTGAGTTGCTACATCAGCTTGCACGCGTAAGTCACTGCAAAGCAGCACGCGCGTTCATAAACCTCAGAACAATTTGAAATGAAGAAGGATCCGTGGAGAAGGATAGGTTAGCTTTTCAATGGAAAAAGTTAACAAAACTCACACGAGGTTATATACGCATGATATGTGAGCTTCCACATTGTTGGCACCACATTGTTTGTATGCGCATCCAATCCTCAATGTTTTTGCATATGCCATCTGTAAGCTTTCAATATTTTTGCACCTTTTTGTTGACAAACCAACCAAGAAAGAAAATCATCTTCTTCCAAACACTACGGTTAAAACTTTTCGTAGCTGTTATAGGTTTGATTCAACTTATTTTCAAAGAGTTTTGCCCAAGGAATGTAGCGGAACCATTTTTTTTGGAAAACTCACATTAGCGAATGTATACGTCCGAGGATCAAGGTAAATATTTTCTGAATTTTGTATCCCATAAATACGACCGGCGTTGACCCACGAATTCAAAACTTCATCAATTTTTTGTGTTGGATTGACATTCCCTCCTGCGCTGTAGACTCTGTAAACAGACACTTCAAAACGTAAACAACCGTACTATTAGCTGTTGGGTAACTACTTACTAGCTATAAGCTACTATTATATGGAACTTCGCAGTTTCTGATTTTTAAACATGAAAACCGCTAAATATATGTTTTGTGCAAACAGGAGATTTAAAAAAGCAGAACAAAACCGGATATTGTTTTTCCTAACTTCGGAGAATAGCATCCAAGTTTTCAACAATCAGTTTCGATAATTTGAGGGTGATTTAGGAACATGAAAGCTCAGAATTCAGAAAAGCTTAACCAGAGCACCTGCAGTTCCTCTCGTGCATGGTTTCTCTTTAACTACTAAAATTCTCATTGAGTTCAGCGAATCGGATTTTATTGAGGCTACCTTTCAAAGAGCTTTAAAATTTCCAAATGTATCATTATAATTGTGCTAGCCGGTACTCACATAGCTAAATTTTGAGCAAATCCTTTGAAATTAGTGATTTTTCCAGTGCATTTGTCCAGTTCAGCTTGAAGATCGTATTCCATCCGGCAGCTATATGACTGAAAGTGTAGTTTCAGTGCCAAGCTTCAAAAATTCACAGTTTTCAGTATTTTGTTTCTGCTACAAGGGCAATTTTGTACTCCTCGAAATATCCTTATTTGTCAAGTTTGAAAAATACATGAATCGAACAAAACGTCAACTAACAACCCAGAAATTTTTATGAATAGAGTGGAAATTTATGTCAGCGGTATCGGGGGAACTAGCTACACACCTCTGCAAGTCTTGACTTACTTAACTTTTACTTTAGGTGGATGTTACGGCCTAACATGAGTGTCAGCATCCTTGCCAATGTTTTCTCCTTAGTCATATCCTAGCCTATCTTGTTTGATTTACAGGTGGAACCGCAAAGAATCTATCCATTTGTCGTCCGCAGTCGCTGATACCTTACATCTCGACTGAACTGCCTGTCAAAGCAAGTTGCTCTCAGGTCTTCCTTCAACACCTCAGTCCAGAACTTTCTTTTACGACCATGAAGCCTCTTCAGGTTTGAGTCTGGGAGCGTCCTCACGACAAGGAGATGGTTTAATGTGGCTTCTTCAGATAGGCGACCAAGATGCTAATCTTTTTCACGTGTCATTCGCCGTACCTGTACTTCACATCGAATTGCGGACAGGTAGACTCACAACTTCATTTCATTGACTCTAGGGGTCGACCACAGACTCTTGGTCAATGAGTCGCGTGCCAGATTCTCCTCAGAGCATCTTTCCCGGGGCCACCATCACAGGTCGCAACAAATTTCGATAGAAGTTTCACACTATGTTGCAAGCTAGCACTGGTAGAAACAGATATTCCTACATCGCCGTCCCTGCATCATACTCGAAAACTACCAGCGACGTGCAGCTACCAGCGTGGTGCTAAAACAACATCGACTGAGCACTTCTCAACTGTTCTTCGCATAGTGTCATCAACGGCAAAGATGAGCTGAAAGGGTCCCGCCATAGCCCTCTGTCTTACTCCATTTTATACTTCAAACGCCGTTCTGTATCCAGCTGGTGTTCGAACCGCAGCAGTTGTTCTTCTATTCATGTCGTTCATTAGGCGTACGACTTTTTTTCAAGCAGCATTGGCGCAGAGCGCATTGGAGAGATGATTTTGCAAGGAGAGTCGAAAGCGGCTTCGAAGTCCAGAAGAGCTAACTGCAGGAGTTTCGAATACTGCTGCCACAATTCAATCACTCCCCTCACCATAAATACCTTGTCAATCGTCGACCCGCCAGGGCAAAAGGAAGCTGCTTTGTCGGTGTTCCTTGGTTTCTTCGATGATTCCGCCGATTAGCCGATCCACGATTATCAGCTCTAAATCCTTGAACATTAGAGCAGCAAAGATATTCCTCGGTGGTTCATTTGTTCCGTGACGGATAATTTCTTGTGGAGTGCGAATTATGACAGCGCGTCATCACGAATTAGGAATCCACTTAGCTGACTGTTGTGAATATTAGTAACTGGGTGTTCAGGGAAAGAATTTGAAAGGAAGACTTCAACACCTCGCTGACGGCGACGCTGACAATTTGAAAGGAAAACTTTCAAATTGTCAGCGTAGCCTCACCGGAAGCAAGTCCGCTGGTACCGTTGAGGACCGTCGAAAACCCCTTGCTACTATACTGCCTTCATCTATTTTCCTCTTGGCCCATGATGCAACATTGATCGACACTGGTTGGCGGAACTTTTTTCTGCATTCATCGTCTTTCAGACCCGCCCAATCGAGCTTCAGATGAAGTTAGACTCTACGACTCCTTTTTTTGGAACCGTACTGTCAAGCGGAGAAGCTGAAGATATACCCAAGTAGTATTATAATAGGGTACTACCTGCTCGCACGCAAACTGATGTCTTTGCAAAAGGAGTGTCTATTCTGATCTGAAAACTTCGCTTACCAAACCGTACATCTTTGATCCTGTAGGCACAGTTCCCAAGCTTTGAAATGGTAAGCCTTCAACAATACTCTGTCTCAATTGGTTGTGAACTTCAAGAAACTTTTGTCTTTCTGTATTTTTCGCGTTCTGATTACCGTCTATCTTACACTCTGAAATAACTTGGTTTCGCAGTAGTTTTAAGAATATTTGGACCTATGTCAAAATCACCAATCTAACAGATTTAATGGTCATCAGCATCGGAGCGTAAGGTCTAAAATTTAAAAAAAAACTTGCCTATCGCAGAGTAGACATGAGTTGTGAGCGCGATAACGCAAAGAAACGACAGGAAATGTCCCTGAAAGCAAAAATCGTACTTTCAATTTAACAAATATGGAACGAACAACTCACTCTTGATCGCATTATATGAGAACGAGCGTCTTGAAATGTATTGCTACTATCACCCTTATATTTACCTCATATCGGCTGCCTTCATCTTTTATTGTTAGCTCATATGGAACGTGAAAAAAATACAGTAACTTTACGGTCTGAACTATGTTTACTTTAATTGTCATGCATTAACCAAAATACGCTGACGTTGATGACTGCAATTTGCGAAACGTGATCATGAAAAGATTTGGATATCGAACGTTTTTAGAATTGTGCTTACAGATACTATTCAGATAGGAGCAGTATAGTGTGAAGTTTCAAAAACGTTCCTTATGCATTTATTGTTTTTCTTGTACACGGCAGAGCAATTAAGGATGTCTTCTTCAAAAAGCTCGTTAGTGCTGATGCAAAAAAAACTGCATAAGAACTGTTCTCTATATTTCCACTCAAAAAGCTTATCTGACTAAAATCCATCAAATCCCATGTATTTTCATTTGTTCCCACTTTTGTGCGAAGGGAAAAATTCCAAAAGTTCCAGCAAACAATCAATACACAGCACTTATAAAGTGGAAATAAAAATAAGCTATCATGAAAGTCGATTCTCAGAAATTAGTTTAGAATTGTTAAAGGCATCACCTCACGAATCTGAGGTGGTACGGATTTCAGGTGGGAGCAACGGTGGCGCGCTGCAATAGATGGCGTCTTACAGAACAGCATTCTGGAGGCGGCTGTTTGCAGTGATGCAGGGAGAGATGAGAGGAACCACCCCCCTCTCCAATCCAAAAATCCAATCTACAACTCCGTATGCGAATACTCCACCTGAAGTCCGTACCACCTGATTCGTGGGCTGATGCCTTTAACCAACATGTCGTTCACTAACTCTAACTGGATATTGTAAGATCTAGTCCTGGTGTACTGAGTCTACCTTCTTCTCTTGTCCTTTTTCCTTTTACTTGCCAGCAAAACCAACTATGGACTTCGGAGTTATCATTCCATTCAGTCAGCCCCTACTTAGAACCAGATATTTCTTGCCTTGTTTGAAATATGTCCTCATATCTGACGTTTGTAACCCTCACACATTTTGCGGCTGCATTATTTCACAAAACAAATTAGGTAGGACTTTGACTTCATTTTACGCCCGTCCTATGATTTCCGAACTTTTTTGATTGAAACGGCTGCTTTCCGACTGTTCGAAGTTTGCTCAAACACTGCAAAGAAATATTCGAAGAAAAAACTTTTTCTATTGCGAGAACCTACCCACGAAATTTGTGGAATTCGCAGGCAATTACACACATTTGTTGATGACATGGAGTAGTTGTGATGTTTAGACGTTAAAAGCTGCTCACCTTCCATATAAAACAAGGCACTTAGGGAAAAAATACATTGTATTAGATTATCGTTCACACATAATTGCATTTATTTGCTTTATTTCCGCCGAATATCCGTCGAAAAACTTTATGAACGGCTTATTTGAACAGCACTCTTTGCAGGTGTTAAATATTTATTTATCCTTTCCATGACAGTTCTTGAATGCAAGATGCAAAAATGAAGCTGTGAATTAATTCTATGTTTTATCAGCCTTCGCTGCGTTGAGCAATCGCGTTCATTTAATCTGACGACTTCACTGAAGGTTGAAAGGCATATATTTCATGTGACTACTTTTAAGAAGTCTAAAGTTCTAGAGTCCAGAGTTCCTTTGTAAGAGTGGAAAGAGTACGTTTAAATTAATTCTCCACAGTAGCAGCAAACTTTAAAAATTCCATTGCTTGGTAGCTGCCACCGTGTCAATAAGTTTCCCTGAATATTGGAGAACATAACTGAGGTAATAGGTAAAGTGGAGGCGCTCGTTGCACAGTAGAATAGCAGATAGCTCCTGCCACGCGGTGAACAATTTCATGATTTCGAATATCGTCTTGCGAATTGTAGTACACCGAACGAGCCACCTGAGACCGTTTATGTACGATACCGCAGAGATCGAACACAGAGCAAACCAATGCACCACCATGCCTCCACACCTCACATTTAGTCGAGGAGATAGTCAAGATACCGCTGTGATATCAGGACAACCTCAACTAGGATAATCAACACAGTGTTAGAACAACAGAACGATATTTCACATGTGGAGTATACACAACGAAGGGGTCTACGCACATTCAGGGAAACCTAAACTGAAACTAAGAACATAACAACAAAATGGATGGTGAACGGAATGAATAATGGACGAGGTTAGGTTGATTGACTCCGGGTATCCTTGTCGTGTCGATCACATTCCGCGACAGTAGAGGTGTACATTCCATGTTTGACAAGGAACGATTACTTCCTGGAAAGTTACCTTGCAGTAATGGAATTCTCCGAATATGCGGTTATTTACCGAAGTGGGCAGAGGGTGTTTCCAGAGTGGTGCTGGGATAATGATGAGAAGAGAAATGCTCAGCAAAGCTCCTGAACGAGCTGTGAGAAATAGCGGAATGAAAACAACTTGGATGTGCAAATGTAGTGGAATAAAGTGAAAGTAATCGGAAAAAGAATTAGGATAAACTTCTCATAAATTCCGAATTTCCAGCAGCCCAACGACACAAAGTTTTGCATATGTGTAGATACAATTCGTCGCTTCCTAGAAGTACGAAAAGATCCTTTAACTATTTGATAGCTCCAAAAATCAATCAAATCCTATCAAATAATCGAGGGAAGTAACTGTAAGCATTTTGTGTGTCAATCTGCTTGCACTTCTTGATTATACCAATTGAATGTGTACCTGGAAATCACAGGAACATTTTTAAATATGAAATAAATAGCTAGGGTCATTCTCAGCCTCATTCTCGGAATTTAACCTCAATAAAAATTGTCTTGAGAAGAATAGAAGCTAAAGTTCTTGATTGGTTTCTCTCCTCTTCAAGACAAAACGAATTTTATGAACGAATCATTTTCTTAGATGATACCATCGACTTCAAACCTTTATGCTTCAACAACTTTCTTAATATTTTTTCTATCTGCAGAGATCCAATAATCGTTCTCTTCCTCTTCTAAAAAATGATTTTTGACTTTAGTTACTTCTTTATAAGTGAAGGTTTTAATTTTGTTTTTTTTTCTCTTTTGTTTCATGATACTCGATGGGTTTTCAAGAAAGTCGAATAGTTGATGGAACTCGTAAAATTTTGAATCAACAACATCGGTAACGATAACCAATGTGAGTAAATGTATAAAGTGGAGTCTTACATCCTATTCTATGCTAGTTCAAGCTACGGTGTAATAATTAAAAGTTCTGGGTCAGAATTAAAAGATCGTACTAGATAATCCGATTGTTTCATTTCGGGGCATAGTGAAGGTCAAATGACACGAATATGTGGGAAATTGCATAGTGTTGATAAATATTTTAGAAAGAGTTTCACCGCATGATCCGAATGCAGTTTATTATAAACAGATCGTTCAGAAAAGATCACACAGTCCGTCAGATGTTTTGCATGCTGCTTGGCATCCTTTGCATACCACTCCTGGTTTGTATATTTGCTCCTTGAGAACATTACCTCTGAAAATGATTGCTGTACAATTCAAGCAGCTAAAACTGTGAATACATCATTTTGATCAAAAGATCGTTTCAAATTTTATAAAAAGCGAAAAGGGCTCATAACAATTCACAGCGATGAAGCACCAATATTATGATAACGATGGGATAAATATGTTGCTTCGATTCTGAATCATATAATGATTCACAAAACGTACTGGAGGTATGGGGATTCGAACCCCAGACTTCTCGCATGCAAAGCGAGCGCTCTACCCCTGAGCTATACCCCCTAATCATCTGCTTACTTTTCTCTAACCACGACTATGCCACGTTCCATTCTGCCAAATTTCTTATTCAAAGCATTGTTGTAGTCATAAGCAGTCAAGCGGTCTCTTGAACATTTCCTCGGTATGCACTCGAGCCTCCACATGGAACTGTGGAACTTTTTAACTACTCCTCAGTAACTTTTCCTCAAAAATAGTTGGATAGAGTTCACGCCGCTGAGATTCAACTCTGTTGAAGACGATTATGACAAGCAAAAGCGGAGAGCAGCTCGAGAATGTTCAGGTAGTTTACACCTCCATGAGTAGGAGCTTGCCTCAGACCATTAGGTTCGTACATGAACACGAACCTCTCTTTCTTTCTAAGCTCCCTTTCTCTGTCTTCAAAAGCTCAATGAATCCACAAGACAACTAATCCTACCACGCAAAAACTCACGCTGGACTGTATCGGCACACGATGAAGGATTTAGCGAAGCATGTTTGTATCGCACAACCGAGCCTCACACTACTTGCCCATGCCATCTAAAATACATTTCACTCTTTTTCCATGTCGTTCTCGCAAATCCAGCTAATCCATTTCGTTCCAGATGTCATAAAAGCTGTGCTCACCTGAGTAAAAGCTGATTGATCAATTTCTTTGTTCCTCAGATTTACACTGTAGGTCACTTGCCGATCAATTGCCTCTTTGGTGATCTGATCCCACCAGCTCGTGGCTGCCTGGAACACTCCTCATATATGCCTTGCATCGATTTCCTTCTTGTTGTTGTTTATACTTCGACAGTGTCCAGATTTATTTCGTATTCGCGATCATGTAATAAAGAAATAGTGATAGTTTATCTTCATAGCCTTGAATGTACCGTAAAGATAAGAGAATACCAATAATTTTGCCAACTCGTATAGATCACGGGAAACGAGATTATAATTTCCTGAGCATTTGTAGACAGCAGTCAGCCAACAATCTTTTTTATCCCCTAAACGGTCCAGGGTTCATTTAAAATTCAAGAAATTCTAAACCCACTTCTTCAAAAGCAGGTACTGGGTCTGCGTTCGGTAATGGGTAGACGTATACGTTTTCTCCGTACTCCTGGTCGTGTACTCTCTTCCGATTTCTTTAATGAGCAACCGTTCGCGTATTCGATCGCCGAAGCCTCGGTCTCGCAGTTATAGATCTACAAAAATGCATACTTGCTTTAAATTATTGAATTAAATAGATAAATAAAAAATATCCTTCTTTTCACTTACCATTTTTGGCATAAACAATGATGAAGGCAATTTGCTTGTGCTCTTGCCATTCTGTACCAAACCTCTTGCAAGAAGACTTCTACAATGCATTCGTTTAAGCTTTCATAAACTTAAAAGGATGCGGATGTTAGTGAACTGCACACTATGCTGTTAGTATGTGTTCTAAAAAAATTTTTCCCCATTTTCCTACTTTTCATTTTCCTCTTTCATGAAAGACGTTGCTAAAGAAAATTTTTTGAATTTTCCGCCTACTTTCCACATTTAGTTTAGTGCAATTGCCACCTCCAAAGGATTTGATTTAGTTGATCTCTTCTTGCAAACTTTGGTGCTAATAATTCCAGAAAAATCTACAATATCATGACAAACCTTCGAGTATTGTGAGCTTCTAGAACTTTCTTTCTTCCTTCATCGGTCATACCTTTATTGCCTTGACACATGGTGTTAGTTCCACCACCTGAACACTTATTCACAAATAAATAAGTTACAATAATTTTAATTCTGGCTTTTTCTTCTTTGAAATAGGAATGGAGGTTCGAACCGACAAGGTTGGAAGGCTCTTTTCAGATCCAGAAAAGTCATAGCCAGGTAATGACTAACAAATATATAAAAAAAATTATTAAATACATAAAATATGCGAGGCAGAAACGTATAGTGGAAGGGAAAATGAGTTTCTTGTTAATTTCCATTTTTAGAGCCATATTTCCAGGAAGAACGTTTTTTTGAGGAAAACCGGTGGTGTTCCTTTATATATACACAGTCCCGTCTGTTTCTTGCATCTTGACCCCGGATAAGTTGTGCAGTCCCTATCGTTCGTGCACTGGGATCCTTTCTCGTAGATGGTGTTGTTTTCATAGGCTCCTCTGAAGAACTTTCTAGTTTCCGACATGTGTCATATCTACACCTGCTCGACTTTGCATGGGCGCAGAATGAAAGTGCAATTTGAGAGATCCGTGAATCCACAAATGGGAAGCGAGTCCTCGCTTAGAACACAAACCTATTTGTAGGCATGTGTTCTAGGAAGATACCGACATAGGACGAAATTAAGCGTTAAAAATTGCTCTAAAACACATAAATGGGAGAAAAATACTGTAACATTACTACTGTTTAATACACATCCCAAGAACACATGTTTTTCTGGCACTGATTAGATTAATATGTCCATATAAACAAATAAGAAAACTCACATGAGGTTATACACGCATGATATGTGAGCTTCGTTGGCACCGCATTGTGCGTAAGCGCATCCAAACCTCAGAGACTTGGCGTAAGCCATCTATAAACTTTTTTCCGGTTGTCTGTTTTTTTTCTGACAGAATAGCGCCTGAGACTTAAAATTGTTTTTTTTTTTTTGGTGCCACTTTCTTTCTTAGTATCAAAAAATTTTCTCTCTTCACAGTATGTAGCGGAACCATTCAAATAAACATCACACTAAACTCACATTAGCAAACGTATACGTGCGAGGATCAAGGTACATATTTTCCGAATTTTGTATCCCATATATACGACCGGCGTTTATCCATGAATTCAAGACGTCGTCTATTTTATCTACCGGATTGACTGCTGCTGGTGAATTGTAGACTCTGCAAATGGTCACATCAAAATGTCAACTATACTGTCGTTAGTTGTTGGTTAACTACGTATTATTCGCGAGTTATCCTTATGCAAATCCTCGCTCTTTCTGATTTCCAAACATGAAAATCTCCAGGCAGGCCTCGATTAATTTGAAGCAGCAGGTGTCAGAAAGCACTACGAAGGCTAACTTTGATTTTTTGAAATTCAAGAGGCAACATCCGGGTTCTAATCAATCATCTTCACAAAGTTATGTGAGATTTAAGGAACTGCATGCTCAGTTTTTACAAAGGCCTATCTAAAGCATTGACATTTCTTTTCGAACAAGCTTCCCTCTAGCTTCTGAAATTTCCACGAATTCACATTTCTATAACATTGTGGCTGCCTTTCAGAAGAGTTTCAACTGCTCTTACTTAAACTCATGAAAAATCTGCTAACAGGTACTTACATAGCTAGATTTTGTCCATACCCTTTAAAGTTCGTAATTTTTCCAGTGCATTTGTCCAGTTCTTTCTGAAGATCGTACTCCATCCGGCAATTATATGTCTGAATGTGTACTTTTATTGCTTAGTTTGAGCAATCAACTGCTTCAAGTATTTTTGGTGCCGCTGATAGACGATCAACGTTACTGCATTCCTCGAAACATCTTTATCTGTTGAGTTGGAAGGTTGACTCCATTGAGATTAAAATGGCCGATTATCCATGATTCTAGCAAGCTGTCAGCTCATGATTGAAATAGGCGTACAAATTACATCGAGGAAAAAAATGAATATTGATGTCATGGATATCTGTGAGACGGGATTATATTTCATCTATGTAGTATCAATTAATTCATACTAAGTTCTTTTTACTATACTTCGATGAGGAATTTATAAGAGAATGTAGGTGTAGATTTAAAAAGGACAAAGGACACTGCTAGCATTGTAAAAAGAGCCAAACAAATTCCTAAGGGTCCCTTATTTCCGACAAGATTACTCAAAATTCTTGTGAAACCATTTCTCTGATGAAAGTGGGGTCAAGACGTTGGGCACCGCATAAATAATTAATTCAGGTCTGTTAACTATTCGCAGAAAAAAAATGAACACTTACCATATCGTACATATTTGATCCTGTAGGTACAATCCCTAAACTTTGGTATGCTGTGCCTTTGACGATATTCTCCCTTAGTTTGCTGTGAACTTCAATAAATTTTTGCCTTTCCGTATTTCTCCCGTTCTGTTGCTGGTCGATGTTACAGTCTAAAATGACCTGTTTTTATAGCCGGATCATGATTAAAAGATTAAGTAATATAAAGTGTCTGGCGTTGATTAGTCTGCTCGGAACGCGCCAGCGCGTTCACTTTAATTCAGAATCGGATTATAAACGCGTGTGATATGTTAGAAATTACGCCACGTCTGGTGCCAATTTCTCGACCACCTGTAAAATCTCTCACCAACTGCGTTACATCCGCAGATGTATCTAGTGTCAAGAATATTTGGACTCATATCCAATACGATCCATCCAAGTGGACTAACGCTCATCGGCCGGGAAATCGGCCTCGGTCAGGTATGATCAAGAAAATTCTTCCGTGGATTAACGCATCATGAATCGGAAACACATAGTCACTCACCCTGCTAATGGAAATGTTATCCGATGAATGGTTAGGTCCTGAAAAGAAGTGAACTCCCAGGAAACAAGCCAAACAATAGCGGAATAGGAGAATGCCGGTGATTTCGCTTTTATTGTCTACTCCAAGGGAGAAAAGTGATGGAATCGTGCTTTCTCTCCGTGACGCGTTCGGTTCTCGAACGTCTCCGGCGCGAAATCTTTGCTACGGGATACCCTCTTGTTGTTTGAAATTTTCGGACATTCTCGGACCCGTTTCAGGATTAGGGCGAGGCATTAGATTTCTGATATTAGGATCAGGAAGAAACTTGCCTGTCGCATTGCAAACAAAGGTTGTGAGTGCGACAACGAAAAGAAACAACAGATTTTCCTGAAAAGATAAATCGTATTTTCATAGTCACTGATATAGAATTGGCGAACAACTTACTTTTGATCGCATGGAGTAGGAGGGCACTTTCAGAATTCAATTATTCCTACCACCCTTATATTTGCTTTGTAACGACTGCTTTCACTAACTGTTAGTTCATATGGAGAGTAAAAAATACAGTAACTTTGCAGTTAAAGCCATATTTACTTTAGTTCCCATGAATTAACTAGAATATTCGAAATTCGATTGCATTCATCTCATTTTACGAAATGTGGTCATGAAAAGATATAGAAATACTAATGAAACGAACTCCTTAGGACTGAGTTTACAGAGGTTGTTACAGTAAAATCTTGAAAAAAAATCAACTACAGATTTCAACGTCATCTCTCCATTTATTCATGCTTTTTTTTAGAATTAAATGCCTACTCTTCTTATACAACTCTATATCTCACAATTAAAAATTTTCGTCCAGTATGTGCCTGCATTCGTTCTCAATCCTCACGTGATGTGGAGCTTTATTTTCATTTTCTGTCATTTCTATCATTTCTAACGCTTCAATGTTTTTTTTTTGTCAAAACAGGTGCTTTCTGGCGCGAATTTTTCAAAATTTGCTCAGAACTGAGCAAATTTAAATAATCGAGAAAGAAACTTTCTTAGTGCGGAGTATTTGATCTATTTTTAAGGGTTGTTTAATGAATTTTGCTAGCAATAACATACTTTTATTAAAGATCTGAGCTAATTATATGCTTGGACGTTAAAAGCTGCTCATTTTCCTTATAAAACAAGACATTAAGGAATATTAAAACACTACATAAGTTCATACGCAATTGCATTTGTTTGCCTGATATATACAAATCTATTCAAAAACTTTATGATCGGCTTATTTGAACAGCACTGCCCTTCAAATACTTAGCTACTCTTATCGCAACACTCTTTAGGTCCAAAATACAAAACTGAATGTGCGAATTAGCGTGGTAATTACCAATTACCGATTGTGTGTTAGCAGTTAGCAATTATATGTTCAGATCACCCTTCGTTTTTCCAAGTAGTGAGGTTTTTCTTCAACCTGGTGGCTATCATTAAAGTAAGGAAGAAACAAGTTCTACGCTACAAACTTTTAAAATGTAATGCTACACCTTGATTTCCCTTAAAAATGTGGGAGAAGTAAAAGGACGTCAGAAGATTCGAAAAAAAAGTCGAAAAACAGGAAGGATAATGGATGAAATTATATTCAAACAAATACCACCTGACCACCATTTGGTCGAGCAAATCTTCTCTTCGAGTTTTTCAGGCACTTCACGAAGTAGTCAGAATGAAGGTTGCTCGTAAACAACCTAAGCGCTGCCCTTTCTCAAATATTTCCGATTCGTGAGTGTTCCTTGCTGTCAGCGCACGCCTATCTGCACAGAGCGTGTGAATGAATGAGCCGATCACTCAGAAAAAAAAATTCCAAAAAATATGGCATTAAAGAAGATGAACTGTCGCCAGCAACGCAAACTCATCACAAAGTATAACTTTTTGTTTTGCCATCATCGGTTAGATTCTTCAGGTGCTTTTGCCTTTCTCGTAGAACAGCTTATCGTGCCCCGAGTCCGCTCCGTGAAGGACCGGCGGGCATCGGTGGCAGGATCCAGGGCAGACTGCCCGGATCTGAAAGGGCCTGCGCTGGGCTAGCCACCGAATGGCGGCCTAGCCCCTCCGAACCCTGCGGGCACGTGCCCAGGGCCCCATCACCTCCCCGATTCCCCCTTCGGCGGCCTCGTGGCTGCCCTTTGATCCCACTCCCCAACCCATTTCCTAGTGGTTACAATGTGGTGCGAGTGGTTATGTACAAGTTGTCTATTCTAACAACGACACTACACGGCAATGCATAAATACACGACATCAACGGCGGAAGAATATAGGGGCCTGTCACAGGCTCAGTGGTTGTGGTCCTCAGCGATAGATGGATAGTGGTTGCGGCTCGGGCTCAGGGACAGCCAGCCAAGGTAGATGGATAACGCGAGCATACGGTCGTGGTGCGGTCGAATAAATCGATCGAATAAGCGCGAACACGAACACGGAATTACGACACCACAAATAAGACGAAAAAGGAACCGGAACCCCGAGTGCTCGGAGCCAGCTCTTATATACTGCGGCGGGAGCACTACCGTAATAGATGCCAATGGCAATGCTTCCCACGCGCCGCGCGAGAAATGGTGCCGGCTGGCTGGGAAAGTCGTGCCGGGCAAGACATAGTTCATGTCTACATTTCACCCCATAAGTTCATATTATCAAATCATTCGACAGTTACCGCGAATTATCTGAAGTGGTAGAAGCCCGAAAATTTCTGCTGATGTGTGTGAATCATCCAATGTCGACGGAAGCTTTACTGGCTTCTGTCTCCTCCTGCGGTATTTAAATTTGTACCTGCACGAACCTTCCACATGCCTAAGGTTGGTGCCGTTCCCTGTCTGCTGAGAACCCACACATTAATGAGCCAGGCACAGGACCAGGGAGCTACGCAACCGAGGACGCGACAAATACCATTAATGGGTTGAATGCACATACTCGTGTTTCCAGGAAGAAGATAATTGTAAAGAAAGCTAATTTTTTTCATGTTTCGTGTGGTCCATAGCCTTCTTCTCTTTTACTGGAAAGCAGGAACATTCCAGTCCTGTGGATATACCAGTTTAAACAGATATTGGCAGAATTTTCTCCACAAGAAAGAGTCTAGCATTAGTCAGTCCGCTTGAGATGGCCCACCGCGTCCAGTGTCATTCAGAAAAGTTTGAAGCTTGCGAATGCACGTCTAGCGGTTTCGATCCACCAATCGATCGCGCAGACACAGGGGAACCTCCTGCCGACTGCGCTACACCCGCCCTGCTCTTCACAATAATTCATAAAATCAATAAAAATTTTCGACGATTCGGCTGGAAATAAACGAAAGTGTAAGACTTTATTAGAATCTGACTTCTAAACTAGGTTACACAATCCTTCAGATGCATTGCAGGCTGCTGAGCATCCAGCGCATACTCTTCCAGGCGTGTATATCTGCTCGTTTAGAACATTCCCACTAAAAATACGTTCTTTTCAAATTGAATTAATCACTATCACCATTGATACAATGTTTTCGGAAGAAGATAAGCAAGTCTAAATACTTTGTCCTTGTTTTCTTCTATGTTTGTCACTTTCACAAATAACATTTATTGGATATTAACTGGTTAAAAGTCAAACTCACGTAGGACTATAACGACACACAATAAACGATTGGGCGTTGCATGTTTGTATCCCACATCCAAGTTTAACACTTTTTGCCCATGCCATCTAAACAGAAATTTCAGCAATTCGTAGAACTTCTCGGAAATTCCGCTTGTTTCCGAGTGGATGAAATATAATAGATGAGCCAACCTGAGTGAAACCGTTCTGATCAATAGGTTTATTCATCAGACTTGGGATGTAAGTCACCCTCCAGTTGATGGCATCCTCAAAAATTTGATTCCACCATTTTTCTACTGCCTGAAATATTACATCTGTCTCCTTATGCCAATGATTGCATTTACTTAATGTAAAATTGATGCAGCTAGTCTACAAATTCAACGAAATAAGGTGGGGAGATCTCGTCTGTCTGATCGATTTGCAAATATGAAGGAAAGATCATCGCAAATCAGGGCCCGAACACTAGTTGCAGATCTCATAGCGGGAAAACGGTCACAGAATCCCTAACTATTTTTAAGTGCATTTAATACAGGTACGGTGTCAAAAGTAACGCAATAGTCTTAAAGAGTCAGAGAGTTACACTATGTAGATTAATGGGTCCCACCTTCAATTATGCATAGATTTCGTGATAAATGAAAAATGATGTAATTTGTGGAAAAAAGAAAAGAAAGTTGTTACCTGAAAATTCTCATCATTTCCCTAGTTTTTACTCCAATGACTATTATGGTTCTATATTACCAGTCACATCCTTTAAAGTGTGTAGAACATACAGCACCTCTTTCAGAACAGCAGCCGGATCAGCATTTGGCTTGGAGTAGACGTACACATTTTCACCATATCCTGAACGTGTGTCCGCTGCCGATTTGACAAGTGTACAAGTGTTTGCGTATTCGATCGCTGATGCCTCCGTGGCGCAATCGTAGATCTCAAAAAAGCTACCGTTATACCATAAAGGATAAAGGATAAAGTTTCTGGCGTTAATCAATCCGCTTGGGATGCGACCCTACGTTCACTTCAATTCAGAATCGTTTGAGGTTCACGAACGTGTGGCTGGCCTATACAATGACTTGCGGTGGCTAGCCGATGTGTCAAGTCAGTGTTTTTATCCTCCCAGACAAGTCTGGTATCAATTTATCGACCCCGGAGGGATGAAAGGCTTGGTGAGCACTAAGGCGGATTCGAACCTCCAATCGATTGTGCAGTAAACCGAATCTCTAACTGCTATACTATACCCGACCTTCCGTTATAGCATACAGTGAAATATTACTGCCCGTTAATTGCTCTGAAACCAATTCTGACTGGAGTAGAACTTCGGTTCGCTGTAAAATATCCTTACATCGTTTACTGTTACCTTGGCACAACTCTTTAACACTATTTTGTTAAGTGAGAAGGAGCTTCTAAGGGGTTAGGAAGGAGGAAAATTGAGCGTTCAACTTTGATCTATTGGCTGATTGATATTGAAAACACTCAGGGGATCAAGAAGGAGAGTGGAAGGCCATGTGGAATATGAAGTGGCCGGAATAATTGCCTCATTTTACCTGTTCGGATTTCACAAGGCTTCTGTCGAGATTACAGATCATGATCACACAACTTTGAACTACAGTGCCTAACCTGTCTTCGGTTAAGCAAGCTTATAGGTGAAAGAAACCGTACGAAGGAGAGAAAATATGCTACACTTCAGATGCGTCGCGATCACCCAAATAAACATAAGCGCCGAAAACCATGTTCTTTCCACGGGTTCTGTTGCAGTACTTGTAAAAGAGAAAGAAGAGTGAAACTGAGTGTCTACTTGTCTAGAAAAGTTTTTCTTTCCACAGATGCGTTACGTCAGGCCTATCGAGCAGGGTCAATGGCAACACTACGTCCGTACCAAGGATTCAGCGTCATAGTTATATTACTAAACTTAAAAAATATGGTTACTTACCATTTTCGGCATATATGATGATGCAGGTAGGTTTCTCTTGTTCACATTCTTCCCATTTCTTATAAGTCCTCTTGCAAGAAGACTTCTAAAAAAAGTGTCAAGTAATCTTCTAGAAATTTATTCAGCTCAACTGATCCTAATTAGACTAATTCTATTTTGCTTAAGAGTTTCAGGAATTTCTTAGTTTTAGAAAGCTGTATACATTAACGTAAAAGTCCGTTATCTATGAGGACTAATAATGTTAGTAAAGACGGCATTGCTTTGCAATTTTGATGTCACCCTACTTTTTTAAATCTAAAAATGACAAACCTTTTATTATTGTGTTCGCTCAAAACTTTATTTCTTGCTTCATCGGTCATTCCATCATTTCCTGCACACATCGTGTTGACTCCACCACCTGAACACCGCTTTCGTTTGCAGACATATGGAAAAAGATTAAACACGATCGTGACACGAGCACTGCAAAGATTCCATTTGCTTCAATCTTAGGTTTTCTTTAATTGCTTATAAAATTTAAAAAAAAAACGAGATCAAACTGAGTGAGGTGTTCTCCTCAAACATTAATTTTTCAGTTACAAAAAACTACGAGACCGATAACAGTTTGGATGGAACTTTCCAGGTTTTGGTGGAGTTCCGGAAAAAACGCAGAGGCCTGTCGCTTTCTTACACGTAGAGCCCGCATACGTTGTGCAGTCCACATTTTTTGTACATGCTGATCCTTTTTCGTATATAGAGTTGTTTACATAGGCTCCTCTAGAAACAGTAGCAGTTTATAGTCATGAAAAAACTGTATACAAATATACAAACAATGAAACGAATGTATAAGCCGTGAACGCCTAATTTTCTTACACTTTATACTCTACTTTTTCAACTTTTTTCTAAACTTATTCAATTGCTTGTTTCACCACGACAATTTGTTTATATCGATGATCTTCATACATAGAATTTTGATCTCCTCTCTGATAAACTTCAAGGATATCAACTAAAAAACAAATGATAGTATGGATACAGAAAAGAAACGTAGTTCCATAAACTTACACGAGATTATACAGACACGATATGTGAGCCTCATTATTGCACTGTTTATAGGCGCATCCCACTCTCAGTGTTTTTCCGTATGCCATCTGCAAACAAATACTGTAGTGTGCTACAATTCTAGTATCTGTCCCCCATATAAATCTTAACCTTGTAACGATAACTTTTCAAATTTTAGTTTTTTATTTTCTGATTCTAAACGCAAAGCTTCTAAGCAGCGGCAACGCTTTTTTCAATCTATCTGACATATGTAAATGCAGTCCCGTTTCCTTCTCCTCTACCAGAATCGTGCGCGGATTTTGCTCACCAGGTTGGAGACATTCGGAAGCGGTTGTACCCTTAGAAGAACTCACGTTAGCAAATGGATACATACGAGCATCATAAATATTCTCGGAATTCTCCTTTCCGTAGATTCGTGCTGTGTTTCCCCACAAATATAGAGCATCCTTAAATTTCTGTTCTGGATTAACTGGTGCTGCTGAGTCGTAGAGTCTGTAGAAAGTATACATTTGAAAGTAACATGTAAGTTATGTCATATATTTACATAAATAAATTTTTTTAGTTGATAGGACCACCACGTGCAGATATCAATCAGACTCGTATACGCAGCCCTCGCCACAGTGGGAGTAATTGCTGATTTCAGTCCACGACCAAAATTAGAAAAAAAAACCAAGAAAATATCTGTGTGATCACATGTTGAAGAGAAACATACGAAGAGTACTCCTTGGCTCAAACCACCCGATGATTTATGGAAGTGATCTTAAACCGCGTCTTTAATTATTATAATTCCTGAATGATAAGTATGGCTGGGAGAGATACTGCTGTAAACTCCTGTGTATATTTACTTAACTTGACATCTATTTATCTACTCATTTCACAAAGTGATTCTATTAGCTTTTGAGGTTCAGAACTTTGTGCATCTCTGGTATACAAACTCTATGAACTCGACTAAATCATAGAAATCCATGTGATCCATGGTTTCATGGCTAAATGTATTGACTTTGCAAAAATCTCTATCTGATCAACCCATAATTTTGATGGCTATATAGGTGACAAAGGGTGGATTTAGCGTGTTCGGCAAGAAATTGAGTTGTTACAACACGACCGATTGTTCGAAACCACCCAAAACCCAAAGAAAAAGCATTTCGCTCCTCCGGGGTCGATAAATTGTTACCACAGTTGTCTGGGAGGATAAAACAATGACTTGATACACCGATAACCTTAGGTCATAGTATGGGTTAGACACGAGGACCGCAAACGTGCGAAGACCGTTCTTATCTATCCTTTACATTCTGGAAATGCCACATGTAGGTGGCTTGAGAAGGAGACATTACTGGCAACCGCCTGAGAATTTTGAAGAAAAACGGAATTACAGCTGATACAGGTCCTAGAGGTCATATATTTATGTGACTTACATGGCAAGATTCTGTCCACGTCCTTTAAAATCAGTTATTTTGCCGGTGCACTTGTCTAGTTCCTTTTGGAGATCGTATTCGAGTCGGCAGCTGTACAACTGAAAACGAGGAACAGCTGATCATAAACTACAAGCAAAAATCCTTTTTTTCTGTAGAGATTTTACAGTTAGCGCAGCTTCTTACATTTTTGACATTATTGCACTTCAGCACGACCAGTGATTGTTAATAATCTCCGAAAAAATTTAACTAAGCACCATTATTTCAACTAAGAATGGATAAAAGAGAGAATTTCCCTGAAAATCTGCACTTGAGCTTTGTCTAAGGTGAACCACGACATCCATGACCACTCGTGTGAGACTATCGAATCCATCAATTATTTCTTTGCGAAATAACATCGTTAATGCTCCTGAGGTATAATATAGGCAAAATTGCTCAAATAATCCGTTATTCTTACAGTACAGAGGTGTGGTCCTTTTGTCTTCAAGGCTCTGTGGAAACTCTTACCAACTGGTACATATTTTTTGCAGCTGGTAGCTTCCCGAAACTTTCGAAAGCTGTGCCTTTGGCGATGTTCTCTCTCATGTCGTTATGGAACTTGAGGAAATCATCTCTTTTAGTATTTTTTGCGTTCTGAGCCGCATCAATGTTGCACGCTGGAATAAAAAAAATCAGTTATAGAAATTAGGACGGTGTTGATGTCGTGGACCTAAGTGTTTGCTACAAAGACCCTGATGATGTAGACGACAAATCTTGCTTGGGTCGAGAAAAAAATTAATGGGATTAACTAAGAACGCACTTGAAGAGATTTCAGAGGTAAAAAGAACCTCTCACTAAAGAACAGCATTGGATCGACTATGGACATCTAACTATTACCAACTAATTTAAAGGTTTAGGCCGAAAGCAGTGAAAATCATGGTTAGGGATACCATATGGAGACTAGGCGGCGTAGGCTTTTTTGCATCCTTCGACAAAAGAGTGAACGCAGGACTTGGTGACATGCAGGCATGCTTTTGATTGATTTGCTCAACGTAATATTGTCAACATACCAATTGCAGAATAAACCGTAGGTAAAAATCCTGTCAGGAAAAATCCCAGAAAAAGAGTCCGCTGAAAAAAAAAACGCTGGTCCTGTCTATATCTAGTAGACATGAGTCTTTTAGAACTTACGTTGCATGACATGGGAACAGTAGAAATTGGCGCACAACGATGCTCACTTCGTTACTTCAAGACCTCCATTTATATGGTAGACGCTCATTGCTTGCTCATATGTACTACAAAAAAACAACAATAACGTTTCGGCAAATATTTCGTCGTGTTTGTTCTAATTTCGAACTACAAATTCTGCACTTCATGTTTTTTACGTTGTCTGCAGATATACGTACTGAAGCATCTCACAGAGCCTAGAGGCAGCCCATTACGGAGTTCACAATGCAGGGATTTTCTATCGCGAATAGACAGAGGTAGGGTTGTAGTTCACTAATATCAGTGAACACGCTAAAATTTCACTGAACACTCCATTTAAGAAAAGCTGCGATTGCATCAGTCCCTTAACGGTACAATTTTTAAGCAATATTAGAATGCAAGTAATTCCGTCATTGTTCGATCAATCCATCAATGTTACCTAAAATAAGCGACAAACGCTGCTCAACTTAAACAATTGCCGACTCGTTGGGGATAGCCATAGTTCTACTACCCGTAGTATTATGCAGAGTCATAAATAAGTCCCATTTTGTTTTTAATACAGTTCTCTAGATGTCGACAAACAGTTGATTGTGTTGTATTGCGTTTCTCTGGTAATTCTTTCGTTGCTTGACGTGGATTTTATTACAACATCGTCTTCAAAATATTCATCATTCAGTCACCGAAGTCTGAAGAGCGACCCCACGAGCCTTCGGTTCATCCTTCAAGGTCACATCTCCAAAACGGAATTTGACAAGCCTACTGCTAGCCGCCTGATCAGTTATCACTCTTCCGCTATACGTATGTTTTTAACGCAGTGGCAACGCGGATTTCAGGTGGAGTATCCGTATACGGGCTCATAGGTTATGGAGACAAGGGTAGTTCCGCTCATCTCTCCCCGCATCACTGCAAACAGCCGCCTCCAGAATGCTGTTTTGTACGACGCCATCCATTGCAACGCTCCACCCCTTGCGCCGCCTCCGCCCTGCGATTCGTCGAAAATCAATTCGGACTACCCCGATAGGCAGTCAGGGGCGCTACGCGTGCAAGGGTGGCGTGGTGCAATAGAGGGCATCGTACAAAACAGCATTCAGGGGCCGGCTGCTTGTAGTGATTGAAGGAGAGATGAGCGGAACTACCCCGCTTTCCATAATCTGTATACGGATACTCCACTTGAATTCCGTACCACCCCAGATTCGTGGTATGCTGCCTTTAAATTCCCAAAGCATTTCATTGCGTGAGTGTATTTTTTGACTTTTCATTTCCACTGCCGATAAAAAAAATCAAACGTAATGTGCACAACACTAGAGAACTTTCTAGGAGAATCTTCTAATCTTCTCCGCCGTCCTTTTAAAATATTTTGAAGTAGTAAATCTACTTGATAGCACTGCTATTTCCAAGTAGTTTGCAGAAGAGTTTTTGACGATTTTGACACAATCACTTCTCTCTGGCAGACGTTTATTCGGTGCCGGATTCAACCGGCCGCAACGCACAGTCTTTTTCTTCTCTCCTTCTCACCTGGTGCCGGTCACACCCGTTGTTGTTGTTCACCCGCTCCTAGTCATTCTGAATACGGTTTTGTGAGGATGGATTGGACGCGTGCAGATATTTATCCAATTCCAATTCTTTTTTTTTCGATTTATCCGCTGTGTTTCTTCCCCTGCTCCTAAACCATTCTGGACTGTGATCATTTGGTTTACTCGTATACATCCTTATTCATGGTTTTAATACAACTAGGTAACTGTCTCTACATTGGTATAGGCAACTGCATACGCATTGGAGCGCATTTCCTCAGATCGTAAGAGCCAATCATCAATTGACGTGGACATCATTTTCTCCCTTTATTTCCCTTCATATGCTTGTCGTGATTACATCACGAAAATCATAACGAGACAGTTCTAGTAGTCAATTATGTAAATGATGTGATGAAAAAAGTAAATGTTGGAATCAGGTAATAAAAGATCCAGGAATTCGCGTATGAAAATGTTCATATTGAGTGAGTGACGCACATGAGCACATATTTTCCGTTGTCTAGCAGCGGCAACAAGAGACGATTGTTTCAGCTGCAGAGGAGACTGTTCCATTTTTTTTTAAATGCTTTGCAATGCTTTTCTGGATAGTGCTCATGTATGACTGTCCTTGAATGCCTTTCATGACATTTCACGAAAAACAATAATTGATGTGTTCTGCACTGAGTATGGATGCTTCCTGTAAGATGAAAAGGCGTTTGAAGGGATAAATCGCTTTTGACGTCACTTTTGAGGTTCTGTCGAAGGTGATAGCGCTAAAACGTTAGCTGTTAATGAAGATCACTACCAATCTTGGTTACAGGTCAAACAAATCAATAGGACATTCTGTGGATGTCAAAGAACGGATCCACTTGTTACAAATACAATTTTCACCTAGTATCTGCGTAAATTTTTCACGTCTAAAAAAAGGGTGATGATCCTGAATCGTTAAGAAGGAATCGTTAAGTGAAGCACCGTCATCAAACATGGGTCAGTGCTTCATTTATTATCAAAATATAAAAATGTTTATGGGCCTGGGTTCTAGTAATATTAAAACTGCGCACAAATACAATCCATTGTTTATTGGTAATAAGATGATCTCTTGGTAATTCAATCTTGGTAAAAGTCAACTTCAGAACACTTAGACATGCTCAGCCGCCTTTTGAAACTCAATCTCAGCTCTTAATAGATTACGGAAAGTCGATCAAGGCTCGATTAAGAATGTAACCATGAATATTCATTGAGAATATCAACAAAAAAACTATCCCGAGACAGAGGAGAAGATAAACGTCTGGTTTTGGATCATTTCCCCCAAGAAATTTCCACTTGTGTATCAACTAATCTTCTAACGAAGTGCAAGAAAAATTTGCCTAGCACGAATCAGTCAAATAATGATGTTTGCGCAAAAGAGCGTTTTTTTTTTCGATGCCGCATATTTCTGCTGCATGCCTAACTGCTGACGCTCCAATATCAGGATCAAATTTCTACGCTCTACGGAATAATAAATCAAAAACGGATATGGAGAGACCTGTATGCTGATGCCTTATAATCTGCACAGTAAACTATGCAATAGTATAATAATAAAAGCAATAATCAATAACGTTGCACCTATACCTTCTGGAGCAGTAGCGATCAACCCATCACACAATGTGCTATGAACAGCCAACATTTCTGTATAAAACTGGCGAAATTCTAGTGAGCTCTGCTCTTGTTCTTCTGTTTCTTGTTTCTGATTTATGAAACACCTATAGGTGTTTTCGAACAAATAAATATACACTAATACATAATCTTAGCCCTACTAGAAAGACCACAAGAGACTTTAATAAGCGAACCTCATTTGTTCTCGGATTGGGCAATACAAGAGAAAACAGCAAACATTTGAAGGTGCAGGTACGAACTAGGGCAGGAGAACTGAGCAATCTCAATTTTCGGATGTCGGGAAATTATGAATGAAGCAGAAATTGTGCTCCTACCAATTAGAGTCAGACGGTACGAGAAATCTAAAAAAAAGGAGGCAGCTTGTGGAAAGTATTCATTCGGGACGGGACGAGGAACCTTCTCCCGGTGGTCAACGATGATTGATCATCATTGTTTACTTCTTCGATTGCTGAGATCAAAAAACGAAATGCAGTTGAGAAGAAAAAGAAAAAAAAAGAGAAAAGAACTTAAATTCTCTGTCTGGCCATCTAAAAGCTATATCATCACTTGTTATCATTATGATTACTGACAACAAAAACACAACTGGTGCTCTTCCTAAGTATTGATCGCTTTAGCAACGCACCACTGAACGCGCTCCTTCTGGAAACTTCGATAGGCGGCTGATCAAATGATCTGCTGCGAAACATTGTAACTATTTATCTTATCCTTTTATGAAATTAACTCTCTCTCTACATGTACATGTCCTTTGAGAGAATACCATTATCTGTGGGAATCTAAGCACAGCTACAGTGTTGCTCACAAAAACCATAACCAAGAAATTAGCTGATTACCCTCGTTCATCGTCAAGGGCGTGCAAAAAATAATTCCCAAACAAGGACAAAAATTTGTTGACAACAATCCATTCATGCTAGTGTGTGACATGAATTGAACTCCTTATAAATGCACTTATTCCAATCTAGCCTTCTTTAATTAAAGGCATCACTCCACGAATCTGAGGTGGTATGGATTTCAGGTGGAGTATTTGTATACGGGGTCGTAGATTATGGAGAAGGGTTGATTCCGTTCATTTCTTCCTAATTGCCGTAAAAAAACGGCCCGGAAGATACAGCTTCGGGCGTTCTGGCGCACTATTTTCTACAAGGAGTTCGACTGGAGCGCGCCAGCCTTGTTCGGCGCCGCATCTTCCGAGCTGTTTTTTTACGGCAATTAGGAAGAAATGGACGAAGTCGCCCTCCTCCCATAATCTACTATCTCTTATAAGAATACTCCACCTGAAATCTGCACCACCTCGGATTAAGTTTTCAGAGAGTCCTGGACTAAGGTTCGAAGGTATTCACTGATTACCTTTAGTTGAAAGAATAACAATAATTGCTGCTGGCCCTGTTACACCTAGTACCAGATAACAACACTAGATACAGTACTGGATAACCGTAGCTTTTCAGTGTTGATCCTCTCAAATTTGTACCTCAGTCGCTATTTTCTGTTTCCAATCTTTTTTAAGTTCCTCTTCAGAAATACACTTTCTAAAAACAAACAATAAGGCCATCTTCGCTTACAATCTACCCAAGTTATAAAACCCAAGTTATGAATTTTTTGGTAGATATTTCAAGAGGTGTCCTAAATCAAGATTTTGTGGGATTTTTGCCTACACAAATTAATTTGCCCTCATTCACACTATGGACATAGACCAGAAATGTACTGCTAGCAGTCTTGACAGATCGTTTCGAGAGATCAGTAGTTGTTGTCAACGAGGACAGTAAGCCTGTCCATGACGTTCACAACGCATCGATATTGATTAAAGTGTTGAAACAAGCAAATCAAGAAACTATCCGTACTTATCCTCGAAAACGTCGAAAAGCTACTGAAATCAAACATAATTTCCTCAGTTCACAAAAGTCACAGCTTTACTCAACCTTTTGCAAAACGCTTCCTGGATCTACATAATCTGACTTTTTATATTTCTGCAATTGCAATCATCGACAAGGGAGTACATATCAGATTCCTTCACGAGACTTAATTTTCTTAAATAGTGCGAATTGAATAATGTTACCAACAAATAACTTCTATGTCACAACTATTAAAAAGTGAAATGGTGCTATGGCTCGATTTCCTTTAAGAATGTGCTTGAATTCAGGAAAAAAACGTCAAAAGGTCCGAAAGTACGTAATTCAAAATACAAAAAAAAGATCCAAAAGATGTGTCACAAAATTTCAAAAAATAGAATAAAAAACATAGTAGAACAAAGAAATATCTTGAGGGTGGATCACAAATTTGTCGAGCGGAATTTCTCCTCGAGCTACTCAGGAATTTCTCCACAGTCAATTTAACTACTTCTCGATAAATTTAACCTATGATGTTTATCAGACACTTCCATACGCTCTCTGTAAACTCTCTGCAAGTATTGCAAAGAATCTTCATCAAGGCTGTCTAGCAAAGAAAAGACGGATACGTGTCAGAAAAAATAATTGTGTCTGGTGCAGAAAACGTACCGTTCATCCGGCGAAAATATTTCTACGCTTATTCTGCGTATGTGGACATTTCTACAACATTTTGTGCAACCATGATACACTCCACATCCCTCAAACTTCCTTGTTAGCTCTCAATCATGGAATTTGTCCAATATTCAACGTTGCAGTTACGGTTATATTGCACTTTCTACAATCAGCCAACTAAAAACCTCTATGTAAACGATAATTCAATGAATACTGAATGTGAACAGCAAAACTCTTCAAATAAACCGTGGTCATAAATTTTTGGGCGTTTTACACACTCTACACAACCCCACTTCCTTTCAACAGCGATTCTGATCATGATGAAAGAAAAGGTGGCGATTCGAAAGAAAGTGTTTGAGGGAATTTCAGAAGAATCGCTAGGGAAAGAAAAAGAAGTGACCAATTAAACAAAAAGAAGTAACCAGTTAAACAAAAAGAAGTAACCAATTAGGAATTGCTAAACAAAAAGGAGTAACCAGTTAGGAATTATTATCTTGTTTTTCAAAATAAAGGAAAAAAGGAAGAACAAGAAAAAGAATTTTCAGCACACAGTGAACGGAAGAAAATCGATGCTCAATAGTTTTTGCAGCCCCCAATTCCCCGTCGAAGAGGTTCCTGTACTTATTGATTCTGTCTGATCTTCGTCAGTCATCACTCATCGACTTTTCTTCACTTTCATGTTCAAATTCGAAAAAAATAAGTTGATACGATTTAAGTACTTTTCCAACTCTTTTGTATCCGATGACATCCTTATTATCAACACTTTCCTTCTTACCATTTGTGGTTCGTTCAGCGAGCACCTTCCTAGGGTTCGTCCGGGGTTTTACGTAAAAAAAAGAGATCTTTGAAACGCAGAACTCGTCCCGGCATGATTCTTCCAGTTGCGTAATCTAGACGTGATTATCTCAAGACATCAAAGACAACAAATGTTATGACCATCCTCTGGGACGTGGAGTTCAATACAAGGACTACTTCCTGCTTATCGTTTGCTGCTAAACTCTGTCGACAACACTCGCCTACTTGTTTTTTTTTTGTTCTGTGTTTTTCGTGTTTGCCTTTTCTTAACGTTGTGAAGCATCTTGAGTTCAAAATTGTATAAATATAGTCCCACCCCGTACTTATTTCTCTTCGTTTTCACATTGATATCGCCAGTAGATTTAAAAAAAATGTCAGGCAGCGCACTGGAACACTCAACGGAGCAGGAAGAATCACATATCTAAAGTTTCATTACTTTCCCTGAGCTGCTTGATGATTTCAAACTGTTGGAGAGGTCTGTGCAAGTTGAATGAGCGCAAGGTCATGAACGAGATGAGAGGAAAGTTTTCTCCATTACTTTGATGGATTTCTCATCTTTCCATTTACTAAATTGTTGTATGTCACTGATGGACACTCTTAACATAACATTTTCTGAGCCCGTAGCCACAGGAGTTTGTAATCGACCCAGAACAACGAGATCCAGTGAAGAACAAATGATCAAAGATCGAACAGTGCATCATCAAGGTGGTGTTCGTACCGTCATGGTACACAGGAAAATATTTTGCTACTATCATTTGCTTCAGAATGACATATGCGATTGATTTCCTAGATTATCTTTATCGATCAAGTATTTAGTATAGGCATCACCCCACGAATCTGGGATGGTGCGGGTTTCAGGTGGGTTATGCCTATACGGGGTCGTAGATTATGGGGAGGAGGGCGATTCCGTCCATTTCTTCCCAATTGCCGTAAAAAAACGAAGCGGAAGATGCGGTTTCGAGCGTTCCTGTGCGCTATTTTCTACAACGAGTTCGATTGGAGCGCGGCAACGTTGTGCACGCGCCACTTTTTCCGGACCGTTTTTTACGGCAGTTAGGAGGGAATGGACGGAATCACCCTCCTCCCCTTAATCTACGACCCCGCATAGGCGTAACGCACCTGAAACCCGTACTATCCCAGATTCGTGGGATGATACCTTTAAATTTCGCTTAAGGAACCTACTTCCAATAGTGAAATGGTGGATCGGCTTAAACGTGAGTCTCCAACGTAACAAAACAGCCAATTTAGACCTGTTCTAGAAACTTCGGTGCGCTACTGATCAAATGATCTCCAAAAAAAGATGGTACCCTTTTAATTCGATTTGGGAATTTGATGCACCGCCTATACCACTTTTTTCAACGTGAAAAAAAATCAAGCAAAGGAAAAATCTGCGGAGAGAACACATTGTATGGGCTTATTTGTTTTGCAGCCGTCTTCCGCTATGAAGTTTTTAATTAGGCATTAGCTAGGGTTAAGTGGCGTTTCTCTCTTGGATCTTAATCAGTCCTTATCTCAATCTTTATTATTTGTTGGTATATTTGAATAATCTTCACTCACTTCAAATGTACATTTTCTACCGTTAGCCACTACATTATTCTTTACTAAGAATCCACCCATATAAAAATATCTCTTAGTAATTATTTTTGAACAATGTGCTATTCCCCGAATGCACTTTATGACTAGAGTAAAATTGTTAGTGACAGATTTCTGAAGACGAAAATCACACAGTCTTTCAGATGTCTACAACGGCAGCCAGGCATCCACTGCCTACAACACTCCAGGTCTGTATATCGGCTCGTTGTTCGAGCATAATGTACTTCTGAAAATAGTTGGTATACAGCTCAGGTAGTGAAAAATGTAAAAATATAAAGTCAAAGACTTTATATTTTTACATTTTTACTTTACAAAAAAAAAACGAAACAGTGACCATTACCTTCACAACGTTGAGAAAGGGTTTGAGCCGAAAAAAAGGAAGAAAAAAAGTTCGAGAGAGACACTCATCGCAAAGGCAGCGCTGCAGCAATGCGTCGCGGTCGCTCAAGGCAAGGAATAAGTTCCTCTAAGTATTTACGAAGTTCCATGCTACCACGATACATTCCACTTCCCCTAAACTCCTTTATCAGCTCAATCAAGAAATCAGTCGTGTGGTATCTGAACTCACCAGCACGGGGCTAAAGAAAGCTAACCAGAGCACAGCATTACAGTTGCACTTGATTTCCACTTTTTAAAATTAGGCCTCTAAAAATTTCTGCATAGAGCACAATTTGACGAATATTGAATGTCAATAGCAAAACTTTTCAAATAAGCCGTGCTTCTAAGCTTTTTCTATGCATTTACACACATCAAGCAAACGCACGGGAAAAATATATTTGCAACATTTTCTTCTAAACAATTGTTTAAAAAGTTCTGATCCTGACAAAAGATAAGCTGAGAAATCGAAAGGCGACGTTTTAGAAAACCTCAGAAGAATCCATGAACAAAGACATCGAAACAAGAGAAAGAAACTGGTTAGGAATTGCATGACTCGTATTCCGAGAAAAGAAAACACCCACATAACATACATGAGGTTAAGGTAGGGGAAGAGATTATTAGAAGTGCGAAGATCTTTGGGAGAGACGTATAAAACAATGGAAAGAATCTCCATTGCAATTTTCTTTTTTTTTCCAAATTTTTTATTGTGGCTCATAACGTCTCTTTAAATATTCACCTCTCCCTCCTTCTTTCCTTCCCTCTCTCTCTCGAAAAAGCAAAGAAACAAATATAAGGGAATAAAAGAAAAAAAAAAGAAGTCATAGCACAAAGTAAAAAAAAATCGTTGCATATTGGGTTCTGCGTCATCCACTTTGTCATCGAACAGGCGCCTGTGTTTATTGATTCTGATCATTCTGATCAATCATCATTTATCTTCATCTGTTTATTTTTAAGTTCAGCTTTGTAGGGATATATAGGATTCAATTTTGATTGGTCTCCAATTATTTTGCATCTCATTGCTCTACATTTGGATCCATCATTCGCTCGTAGGATTTCGGTAACCGTATCGCTCACTTCTATCCGTTTTAGATTAGTTGGTAGCTGTAGATCAAAATAAATCGATCGATGTTACGTGAACTTCGCCGACCTGAAACGCACCGCGAAGCAAGAAGAGTCACGTAAACGATCACTTTGCATCGATTCACGTTTTTCTAACTTTCTCGACAAGTCGAATACAAATTTGTTTACCATATATGGTTCTAAAAAGACGAAAATCCAATTGTGTCCTGGAACGAACGATTTTAGAATTAGATTTCACAATTTTACAGCTAAAAAGAAGGGTAGCTTCACCGCTATTATCAAAATTCCATTGCTAATATTTCCGTACCGGTTTTATTCGTCACGTTGGATTCTTCACAATTTGAAATATCAGTGAATGTATGAACTGTCGGCCTTTTTATGGGCTCAAGCTATTCAGTTATTCCACTAGATCCAGAATATTTCCTTCATTTCCGCTCTACTGGGAATTATTTAAGAGAGTTTTAAGAGAGTTAAAATTGTTGGAATTAATTAGGAAAATGTTTCCTTTCATTGGAAACTCTTCAGAAAAACAGCCTGTAGCATGCACTTAGATTGGCTTATTTACTTACATCCTTCCTTCTTTCTTTCTTTCTTTCCTTCCTTCTTCCTTTTTTTTTATTAAAACAGTTCTACTCCTAGGAACCCGTCAATGGGTTGCGGAGTGGTCTAATCACAGTACTTGTGAGAAGACCGCTCCAAAGTGGGCGAGCTTTAGGGTAACTCAGAAGTTTTAGGAGCACACACCTCTCCATGGTCCCATAAAAGTCCCACATCGAGTTAAACTGGAGTTGAAATAATAAAGGATTGGTCTAATGTTCGAACTTGATTCGAGCTACGGTGCGCGAACAGCAAAAAATGTGGGCTCGTGTTTTGCTCATTTGTTCATGGTTGCCCTTTTTGTAAGAGTTTGTTCTTTTTGAGCATTCGTTTTCATGAATCATAAGTTCTTCCATTTCTCGGAAGAAAAACCATTCCACTTCAATTCTGTTGTCTACTCAGTTTCCTTTTAAAAAAGCGGTTTTGGTATGAATCCATAGTGTTATTTCCTTGAACTGATATACCACTTTACTTCTTCATAATTTCTCTTTAGGATTAATTGTCTTGCAGCCTATATAGTTTGAAAAATCCACAAGAATTAATTATTGTTAATTATTACTAGTTTATTATATTACTTTTATTACACTAATTATTTGAGTTTCTTGAGCAAACGGTTCGAGTAGCAGCATTTACTATAGCAGGGTCAAAACGACATTAAGCACAGTGCGGTTGCGTACGCGCTCGAAACGGCGCGGTGGAGGCAACAATTGGAACCGAGGTGGGACCATCAGAAAGTGTAGTGATGGGTGGTGCCAGCAAAGGCCCCAGTACGCTTCTAACCGCTACGCTCCATCGTACAGCTTCGAGTGAAGCCGCGTACGCAATTGCACCGTCCTTCATGTCGTTTTGACCCTACCATAACTGCCAAGATGAACCGGAGTCATTGATCGTCGATGGTCTCATCCAGGGCACCCAATTTTTCTAAACTTTTCTTTAAGACTTGTAGATGGTACTGAAACATAGAAATGAAGTGGTGTTGTTTTATTTCTATTTTTCTGTGGTGGCAAAGGAACGTATGATTACTGAGTTTCTTTGAGTGACGCTACATATTTAACTCATGGTCTCTTGCAGTTCTGACTTCATTTCTCCCAGTTTAAAGTGATGGGTTCAATAGATACGAATGACGTATGTACCAAGTTCTAACATCCCTTCTTTTATCATTTATCGGATCAATATGGAATAGGTCAGGTGTAGGAGGGCCTGCATTTTCTCGCTGTGATATTGCCTTAGGAGATATGCGACTACTTAACATATGTAAGGTCAACATTGCCAGTATTGAATAGGTAAGGTGGCTGAATTTAGATGTTTTCTTAGATTGGAAATCTTGTGATCTACTTTGGGAAGAAGCTTGCTTCGAACAACATTGCAACAACGTACAGATGAACTAGCGGCATCCACAGAGCATCGCACTCTTGCCTGGTCAAGGAGCAACTCATGCGCGCCATCAGTCTCTGCCTGTTACATTTCGTGGCGATTTCTCTGGAATGGAGGAAAGTGCTACTCTTTAATAGTGCCAGCGGCCTTTAATACAAAGATGTAACACGGGGAAGGTCCCATAAACCAACACGATTTATTGCTGCACTTAAAGGCATCACCCCACGAATCTGAGGTGGTGCAGATTCCAGGTGGAGTATTCGTATAGGAGATGGGAGACTATGGTGAGGGGGTGATTCCGTCCACTTCTTCCTAATTGCCGTAAAAAACGGCTTGGAAGATGCGGCGCCGCACAAAGCTGGCGCGCTCCGGTCGAACTCCCTGTAGAAAATTGAAGAACGCGTGAAGCCGTATCTTCCGGGCCGTTTTTTACGGCAATTAGGAAGAAGTGGACGGAATCACCCCCTCACCATAGTCTCCCATCTCCTATACGAATACTCCACCTGGAATCTGCACCACCTCAGATTCGTGGGGTGATGCCTTTAATGCTCACAAGGAAGTTGACAATAGTAGGAAAGGTACCGCAACGTTCACTCTGTTAGGAAAAGAAAGTTAGGAATCGGAATGTATCCTTATTTCCTTTACACGTTAACTATAGCACTTTCCACACTTCTTTCCACGTATTTAATATTAGCGATTTTTATATGATTGAAAAGCTGAATGTAGTTCTATCCTGTTTATATTTGCAATGGACGACTATCGTTTCTGCTCGGGACTTTGATTCTTATCAATGAATTGTTTTTTTTTTATTAATGTTTATGTATGGGAGGTCGGGATTCGTTTCATCAATAACAAACAAAAATTGTCAGCCGAGATTAGTGTTCTGGGAGAATTCCAATTCCCTTCACCATTATTTTTTCCGGCGATATTATCGACCGCCAGTGAACAGGTTGAATGAACCTACATGAGTCACGCAAGAGAAAAAAAAAAGACTTCTAAAAACACTTAATTTAAATCCGGGTGGTTGGAGATTTTAATTTTTGACTTCTCTCGAATTTGTTGTTGAATCAAGGCTTCACATGTTGCATTATTTCATAGTGTTTTCATTTTTTTTCCGTCGAGATATCATTGCCGCAGCATCTGGCGTTCGCATTGGAATGTGTTTACTTTCGTGCTTCACTAGTTCTGACCGATGAGTCTGACTCTCAACGACATTTTCCTCGGACATTCATAAGTTTAGCAGCCGAAATTATAATATTCCGTCGCTTCTGCTATTTCTACTCGATTTCCGGTATGGAGACTACGGATGGTAGCAATAATTCTTCTAGAAGGATATCTTTTTCTCTTCCAATTCCCAAGTTATGTTCATTTTAATCATTTCCTGTTCATTTTTTTTAAAATAAATCGCTTTTGTTTGTACTTTCATCCAGGAAAATGTTTTGTTTTAGTTTTTTTTTTTTTTTTTGGATTCAACATCGGTTCATTTGTAGTACTGAAAATTAACTTATCAATTAGAACATGGGTACAGATCTTTAAGTATATTTATTCTCCTAATAGTTTTTAGGGGAAAATGACTGTACGGTTAGCAAGTTGAAGACGTAATCAGAAGAGAGAATCAGAATTTCCTTTGAAAAAATAGGGATTAGATTCTCTAGAAGACAATGACAGAAACGGTTAATGCGACTCACGCAGAAAAGCGCATCGAGTGCGGCAGAAGCGTCGCAGTCGCCCAGGTAAACATAAGTAGCGGCGAACCCATATCCCAAGAAAAACCACCACATTTTTCCTGGGTTTTTATTCATTCCATGGTTGTTTTTATTGTTTATAATCTTATAGTTTATTGCGAATAACATAAGCATATTCTACTAGACTATACTTTAATTTTCTTCATAAGCAGTGCACTAAAGAATATTGTAGTTGGAGGATATACGAGACTTCCATAGCCAGGAAAAGTTCCTCTGTGTAATGGTTTCGTTTGAGAGGTTTTGTGCTACGGTACAAATTATTGTAATCGCTTAGGTCGCTTCTATGTCATCGTCAACAAATTAACGAATTAGGTACGTGATAATGAACGCTGACGGTGGTAATTCACAAGTATGATTCACGACGTTTGATGTGTTTTGACTTATAGACTTTTGGCGTTTATTTTCGTTTCCCATGTTTTGTACACTGTGTATATCTGACAATGAATCAGTGCCTATCAGTATTTATAGACATTGACATATACATTGATGCCCTCTTGTATTTTGAAGTCTGTTTCAACAATCGGGCTTTGGGACTTCGAAAAAAACTGCAACGAGCCAGTTCTTGCCGCATGCAACGAAGCATATCGACCCTACTCTACCCCCGTCTTTTAGTCGATTTCCTTTTGGAAAAGCGTTTTTTTATCAATGGAATTTTCATGGCTTATTTTTGTGATTTGACTGCTACAAAGTGGAGCGTTGCTAAGGAGTGGCAAAAGTGGCAAACTCTTTTTGTTTCGATTCGCTTTTCTTTGCTTTGCCTTTGCTATATAATATCTTCTTTTCTAGAAGTTTCCAAGAATATTTTTGCTAGGTTTGGGGCGCGCCATCGTGATCGGCTAAACGTGACTCGTTACTTAAAAAGAGATGTAGATCAGCATTGTTTGGATTTGGACCATTAGAGATTGAATCCATTTTTTCCTTCTATGTCTTCTATATCTTCTATTTTTTTTCCTTTTTAAGTAACTAAACAAAGATGTTAACCAAATGACTTGCGCTGTCAAAATAATTCCCTGGACCATTTTTTATCGCTCAATGCCTTGTCTCAAACGAGTAAACCTATCATTTTGGGTGACCCGATATATTTCTTTCTCTCTTCTTGACATTGTATTCCTTTAAATTCAAGAACAAAGATGTGTGGTCTTTAAAGTAGTCAATGATTTTTCTTCACTGGTCAAATAGATCGTTGATTCTTTTCTCGCAAGAGTAAAGCAAATCAAGGAATCTGAAGACTATCGGAAGAAATTTGTGGACGATCCATGTGTGACGCTGAACGATTTGTGGTCCTATGTTCTTTATTTGCAAGCAATAAATCACTCTTATGAGGAATTTTAGTGTCTTAACCAGCTTGCGGCGACCATGACCGGTTGTGTAGTATGGTTCTTAACCTCCGGTTCTATAATCCCACCGTTAACCACGCTCTCTTCCACCTTATCCTTCGTTTCCACTGCTGCTACTTCTGCCTGGAAAATCTGTAGAGCAACATTCTGGAACAAGATCTTCCGGAGAATTCATGGGCGATTGAGCAAGCGAAAATTTCACGATATCGTTGTCGTTTCGTTCTGTATGGTCGTTAAAGTTGCTTCACATGATTCATGCTCATAAGATTCACGAACAACTGCACAGCTGCTGCAGTTCAAACATTCTCAGATGATCTTCATAGTTCTGCTCGTTTTGCTAACCTCGTCAACATTTGCTATCGATCCAGAATGTTATATGACTGTGGTGAGTTTTCGTTTTTCGTTTCTTCTTGGAAGCTAACCTTTTAGCAGTGTAACATTCCACCAGAAAAATTTCCCCCGGTTCTGTTTAGATTTATTATTTGTCAACAACAATACAATTTCTTGCATCAACAGTAACTATTGCAGCCGGAAATTATTCGCCATTTCGGCTATCCGTCAGAGGTTCATTTAGTTCGAACAGTGGATGAGTATATC